>NC_031967.2:4052486-4232825 GCF_001858045.2 Oreochromis niloticus
TTGATTTTTTCCTTATACTCTAGAAAGGGCCTTACCAGGGGAGATCGTGCTGGAGTAAGGGGTAGAGGTTTCTTTGGCGGTTTCAGTCTTTGAGGTGTTGGTGGGGATTTGGGTGTTTCCACTGGATGCTTGCCAGTTGGAAAAGACCGTGGACCACCCTTGGCAAATGAGGCAGGTCTCAGAGGTCGCACTATGTTGACTGGGTGGGTGCCATTTAGGCCTGGTCTAAGAGATGGGACCTCTTTGCTGGTGTGAGAAATCTACAATTAGAGGAAATTCAGTTAAATTCCATATACATACATATACATATATATATATATATATATATATATATACACATATACATATATATACATATACATACATACACATATATATACACATATATATATGTGTGTATATATAATAATAATAATAATAATAATAATAATAATGGATTGGATTTATATAGCGCTTTTCAAGGCACCCAAAGCGCTTTACAATGCCATTATTCATTCACGCTCACATTCATACACTGGTGGAGGCAAGCTACAGTTGCAAGCCACAGCTGCCCTGGGGCAGACTGACAGAGGCGAGGCTGCCATATCGCACCATCGGCCCATATATATATATATATATATATATACATATATATAAATCACAACAACAGTCACTTTAAGGCATTGATGTTAACAAACCTAACACCTAATGAACAGAAAAACAGCTTCAAATAATTTCACACAAGAACCTGTTACTCTCTTGTGATCTCTCACCAGCCCTGGGGAGAGAGAAGAACTCATATAGGCATTTATTTCCTACTTTGATCATGAAGAGAAAGAATGCATATTTTACCAACAGGAAAATCTTATTCATAAAACAACAATGAAATAATAAACTTAACAAAATGAGTGAACATGAATGAGCAACTAAAATGACATTAATTCATAACATTTTGTAGTTCTTTGCTTTTTCTTTAGACCTACAGTTATAAATACAACTCGAAGAAGCATTTTTATATGTGTAACTGACTCACTTGTTTCCCCACTCTTCAACATGCCTTCTATACACATAGCTGACTCTTTCTCTGACATGTGCAAAGTAATTACAGATGAGATTAACTAGGATCTGTGAAAACACTTTTATTCAAAATAAGTCAACACACAGATGTTTTTGCTTGTTTGATGACAATAATTGATCGATGTAAGTTCCATTTCAAAGCCAACAGAGGTTTGAGAATGAGCTTGTGTGTGTGTACCAATGGGCCCCTGGACATGTTTCTGTCAGAGGCATTTGCTACATACAGTAACTTGCAAAAGTATTCGCCCCCCTTGAACATTTCCACATTTTGTCACATTACAGCCACAAACATGAATCAATTTATAGGAATTCCAGGTGAAAGACCAATACAAAGTGGTGTACACGTGAGAAGTGGAACGAAAATCATACATGATTCCAAACATTTTTTACAAATAAATAACTGCAAAGTGGGGTGTGCATAATTATTCAGGCCCCTGAGTCAATACTTTGTAGAACCACCTTTTGCTGCAATTACAGCTGCCAGTCTTTTAGGGTATGTCTCTACCAGCTTTGCACATCTACAGACTGAAATCCTTGCCCATTCTTCTTTGCAAAACAGCTCCAGCTCAGTCAGATTAGATGGACAGCATTTGTGAACAGCAGTTTTCAGATCTTGCCACAGATTCTCGATTGGATTTAGATCTGGACTTTGACTGGGCCATTCTAACACATGGATATGTTTTGTTTTAAACCATTCCATTGTTGCCCTGGCTTTATGTTTAGGGTCGTTGTCCTGCTGGAAGGTGAACCTCCGCCCCAGTCTCAAGTCTTTTGCAGACTCCAAGAGGTTTTCTTCCAAGATTGCCCTGTATTTGGCTCCATCCATCTTCCCATCAACTCTGACCAGCTTCCCTGTCCCTGCTGAAGAGAAGCACCCCCAGAGCATGATGCTGCCACCACCATATTTGACAGTGGGGATGGTGTGTTCAGAGTGATGTGCAGTGTTAGTTTTCCGCCACACATAGCGTTTTGCATTTTGGCCAAAAAGTTCCATTTTGGTCTCATCTGACCAGAGCACCTTCTTCCACATGTTTGCTGTGTCCCCCACATGGCTTGTGGCAAACTGCAAACGGGACTTCTTATGGTTTTCTGTTAACAATGGCTTTCTTCTTGCTCTTCCATAAAGGCCAACTTTGTGCAGTGCACGACTAATAGTTGTCCTATGGACAGATTCCCCCACCTGAGCTGTAGATCTCTGCAGCTCGTCCAGGGTCACCATGGGCCTCTTGGCTGCATTTCTGATCAGCACTCTCCTTGTTCGGCCTGTGAGTTTAGGCGGACGGCCTTTTCTTGGTAGGTTTACAGTTGTGCCATACTCCTTCCATTTCTGAATGATGGCTTGAACAGTGCTCCGTGGGATGTTCAAGGCTTGGGAAATCTTTTTGTAGCCTAAGCCTGCTTTAAATTTCTCAATAACTTTATCCCTGACCTGTCTGGTGTGTTCTTTGGACTTCATGGTGTTGTTGCTCCCAATATTTTCTTAGACAACCTCTGAGGCCGTCACAGAGCAGCTGTATTTGTACTGACATTAGATTACACACAGGTGCACTCTATTTAGTCATTAGCACTCATCAGGCAATGTCTATGGGCAACTGACTGCACTCAGACCAAAGGGGGCTGAATAATTACGCACACCTCACTTTGCAGTTATTTATTTGTAAAAAATGTTTGGAATCATGTATGATTTTCGTTCCACTTCTCACGTGTACACCACTTTGTATTGGTCTTTCATGTGGAATTCCAATAAAATTGATTCATGTTTGTGGCTGTAATGTGACAAAATGTGGGAAAGTTCAAGGGGGGCGAATACTTTTGCAAGCCACTGTAATGAGATATCATCATGTAAGTAAAGTGTGCAGATTAAATTAATGACTTTCATGACAATGGTAATATTAATTCTATGTATTATTGGGAAAACAAGCTAAAAATCATTTTGTTTGGCAATTTTGATTATATTAACATTGTCTGTACTTTGATGTGCCCTGAATAGTAAAGCACAGAAAAACCAAAGTTGAACTTTTTTTTTCTAAAAATCTTAGACTTATCTCAATTGATATTTTTATTTTTGTCTACTGCCACTTGTTAATTTGTAGTCCTAGAATCAATCTAATACCCCCTGGAAACATAATTCCAGTAATCTTAAATTAAAATTTGGATCACTAAATGATATCTATCGTTTTGCTGCAAAATTAGTCCCATGATTCAGGAGGGTTCTTTTAATCTTATTATCTTATAATTTACTAGCTGCTATTTTCTTATTTGCATATTATTTTCATTTATATATTGTTTTATACACTCAGTGGTGCCCTACATGTAACTGATATTTGGCTTATGACGCTTTGGTTTAATTTATACGCTTCCTGCTAATGTTTTTAGTCTTTCAGAGGTAAAAACTCCTTTTGTTTTTAGTCACTACTGGTATTATTGGAAAGAAATTGAAAGGTTTGCGACATTAAAAAAATGTTATCATTTTAGTAACAAACCAAGCACACGTTTGAAAAAAATGATTTTCATTTTTATTTTCTTGCTTCTTCTTTATTAAAGCAGTCCTTTTTGAAATGTCCTTTGTAGGTCCATCTCTTTCAGCGATGAATAATGCCACCATCCTCTTTATCTACTCACCTTTGACGTTCTTCTTCACATTTCTCATGTAATTTTACCATTTCACCATTTTAAAGTATTTTTTTGTATGCATTTTTTGTGTTAGTATTTCCTAAGAGAAATTAAAGCTACATAAAAGCAACATAAAACATAACAAAATGAAATCAATGCAATGGAAGCTTTCATCATCAGACTTTTACTCACTTTGTATCAGTAAGGGAGTCTCCTTCTCCATTTTCCTATTTGAAACTCCTGTACCACCTCATACTCGAGTTACCACATTCAAAACTTGGGTGTTCATGCTGCCTGTTCATCCACCAACCTGACAGGGTGATGCCAAAACCCCATCGACCATTTATGGCTGAGGGGTAAAAACTCTGAGATACCAACATTCGTTATGTGTGCACTACATATGTGCATTTTGTATGTTATAAGTCAGATATTAAAATGTTAATTTTAGGCTGATATTAAGACACAGGACGCTAAAATAATAATTTGACAAACTGAATATTTAATTCAATATGAAGGTTAACCTCAGTTATTCATTCACAGAAAAACAGTCATCACCCTACTCCCATTTCCTCCTTCCCTTTCTTTTGCTTTATTTGTAACACACTAGAAACACACATATCACTCACCCCCTTGTGGCCATTAACTTTGTTGACTGGTCCTACAACTTTCAGGTGAAAGGCAGGATTAAGATGGCCATTCTTTCGTTTATCTGCTGATCCCTCCATCCTGAGCACAGAAAGACAAAAATATAAACAAGAGCCTGATGCATGGAAGATGTACATCTTCATCACTTTGCTCATTTTGACATTCTGGTTTTATGGCCCAAAGTGAGAAATAAGAAAACTAGAATTGAACACATAGCTTCTTATCCAGCTGATGTTAGTGGAAATAAAAAGAAATGAAACAAATGCTTCCATCCAGTGACTAGATAAGTCTAACTGAGTGAGATGGTTCTTTTACTAAGCTACCATCTTAGAAATAATTTGTTCTAACCCGTCTATGGGATTTCCCTCATTGTTAAAAATGGCCCATGCTGTATCACACTGACAACCTTCAGCTTACAAGTGACAGATTAGCGAGTGGTATGCCAATGGAAGGGGCAGCACTATGGTCTGTTACAAAGACAGAGGCGAACCAATCAACAAATCATATTAAAATGAGTGCAGTGCCCCATGTCTCTGTCATGTCTGTGAGAGAAGTGGTTTGCACTCATATCACAAAGTAGCTTATAAAATAGGAACCAAAGGTGGCATTGATGTACTTTAAAAACTCCATCTAAAGAAGCTGTTCTACATATCTGTGGCTTTTGGTATTATCATTCATCCATCCATTTTCTTACACTTATTGTGGTGGGCACAAAAGCCTAAGCGTTCTTGAAATCTCCTTGTGTTCCAACACCACTGCATCGTTTGAAAGGCAAGTTATTCGGTAGATCTTGCAATTTGGAGCATACCACACATTATTACCACACTTATTGTGGTGGGCACAAAAGCCTAAGCAGAGACAGACAAACAGATGGAAAGACAGACAGTACTTCTTGCATGTGTTCTTTTTTCTTTGGGAAAGCCACTTATGGTAATAAGAAGTCTTGATCCTGTGGCAGTAGAAGACCAGCAGCACTGCAGGTAAGACCACCAAGAAGGCAAACAGCAGTCCAGCCACCAGACCCACCTGACCTGTTGACACACACAAACACATACATACATACACACTAATATGTTTACTAGTATATTTATATAGCAATTGAAACACTTTAATTTAGATCAGCAAGTATCAAGGAAAAGCAGCCATCCAAGTCAAAATTTTCTGTTTACTTCTAGTGATCGAACATTCTGACGCTGACAGCGGATCAGAGGGAAAAACAATGTTAACTATAAAGTTATGTATATTTTATTTTGTCTTTTTGTTTTGTTTATTATCAGAGTGGGTATTAAGCTGTAGCAGGCTTGTGAAGCCCAGGCTTGTGAAAGAAGGGAGAAAAAGGAGGAGGAATTGAAAAAAGCCAAACCTAACACAAAGTTGCTACTACATCATCAGCAACATCAGTATGCACTAACCTTTTACTAACCCCAAGTCACACAAACACACACACTTAAAAATTAAGGACAAGTGTCCCATCTGCTCCTATGGAACACAAAACCTGTCCAATCCCCCACATAGTTGTAAAGGAGCTCTACTGTCAGACGCGATGCCAACAATCCCTTTAAACTCTGCACAGCATCAGTCCAACCCTGACCTAACATCTGGTTCTTCCTAGTCTTCCATATTGCCAGCTTGGCTGTACCAAACAAAAAATTAATCAGAACCAGAGTCCATCCTTTCTTCACTGAATACTTAGGACTAAAAAACAAACAAGGGTACAGAGATCTCCAAAAGTTGATTCTGTTCATCTGGACGTAGCGTTTTTGTGGGAGAAACGTTTTGTCACTCATCCAAGTGACTTCTTCAGTCTCAGCTGACTGCAGGTTTCCCCAACCTTATAAACAGTACATTTGCATAATGACTGAAACCAGCCCAGTGAAGGAACAACAACCATTGATCAATGGTCATGAGAATTTGCATAATTACGATTAAGGAACTGACCTCCCAGCCCATTGTTCCCTCATTATGCAAATGTACTATTTATAAGGTTGGGGAAACCCAACCTTATAAACAGTCTCAGTCAGCTGAGACTGAAGAAGTCACTTGGATAAGTGACGAAACGTTTCTTCCACAAAAACGCTACATCCAGATGAACAGAATCAACTTTTGGAGATTTACTTACCTGGATGATTGAGCATGCATCAAGATGAAGGGTACAGAGAATTTCTCCCCCAGAGATTCCACCCACTCCTGCAACAAAGAAAATAACCCCAATAGCCACAGACAACGAACCACTAAGTGCTCCAGCGTCTCCCTTTGTGAACAGAAAGGAAATCCCTCCCCCGTGCTTGGATCCAGGTGGGCTCTGTGTCTGTTCATGGCTATTGCTCCATGTATAATCCTCCACTGGAGGTCAGCCATCCGTTTTTCAACAGGAGGCTTATATGGACCCTCCACCTTTAGGTGGAGGGTATTTCAGCACCTTAACACAGCTATAATATAGCTGCTTCTTCCCACAAGAGCTGAAACTATCTAGCACTGACGTTCCCAGGGAGAGAAGTATGCTCCCCTCAGGCTGCTCCTTAGAGACAGGACTAACCATCAAGGAGGGAAAAACATATTCGCTGTCATCAGCCCATTGATCAGCTAGGGCACGGTTTCCAGTAAACTCTCTCAGTGATGTCGACAGGGATTGCCAAGTTTCCTCCACAATCCTTCCCAGCCCTCTGGAGGACTTAATGCCCGTAACACAACCAAGAGTTCCCATTGACATCCTTGTGAGATGGCCCAGTTTGATAATACCAGCCTCAACAAACTTGCTCCTTATTGTGGCAGTAGAAAACATAGTACTTGGAAAAAAGTCATTAAAAAACAGCGGCTCTTCAAAAAGCCATATCCCAGGTCTGGGGTCAGGAGTCTGTGCGACCTTCCGCGCCTGCCAGACGTTGACCACTTATGTCCAGTTCTGCTTCACAAAGTCATCACTCCCCAAGTAAACCCCAAGAGTTTTGTTACCCCTTTGACCCCATTGAAGATTCCCAAGGAGTCTAGGAATACATGCCAAACTCCACTGCCCCACCAAGCACACCTCACTCTTCTCCCAATTAGCCCTGGCTGAAGAAGCTTTTTCATATAAAACCAAGATTTCCTTTAATTCCTGAACATCACCTTGATCCTTAATAAAAACATTAAAATCATCAGCGTACGCTGACACAATAACAGGAGGGCTCTGAGGCAGATCTGGCAAAGAGAAACCCATCAGCTTGTTCCTCAACCTGCACAGAAAAGGCTCAATAGCAATGCTATAGAGCTGGCTGAGCTAGGGCAACCCTGCCTAATCCCTCTCCTAACTGGCACAGGGCAACTCAACCCTCCTCCCACCTTCACAACACAACAAGCGTCTCTATACAACACCTTCACTCATGTCAGAAACCCCTGCCCAACAACAAAGGTCTTCTAGGTGGAAAAAAGAAAAGTATGGTCTACACGGTCAGAAGCCTTCTCTATGTCAACTCTAGTATAGTATAGTTTACATATGCCAAATACATCTTTTATTAAAAATAAATTATCTATCATAGACCTATCTGAAATACAATAAGATTGAGCCACACCAGTCAACAGTCAAATGACCATTTTCAGTCTATCTGATAGGACCTTGGAAAGTATCTTATAATCTGTACATAGAAGGGCCACTGGTCTCCAGTTTTTAAGAAAGGTTAAATCTCCCTTTTTTGGTATGAGAGAAATAACTGCACGCCTACAGGAAGCTGGAAGTTTCCCTTCTTTAAAACATTCCTTAAACATTTCTAGAAGGTCCAGACCCCGAAGACTCCAGAAGTGCTTAAAAAAGTCTGACGGTAAACCATCTATTCCTGCTAGCTTTGCCTGAAGCCATCTGAGATACAGCAGCAGACAGCTCATTCAAAGTTATATCCATGTTTAAGACGCCTTGATCCTCTGGACTGAGCTGAGGAAGCCCCTGCAGAAGTTTCGAAGCAGAGTCTACATCACAGCTGCCCTGAACAAGTCTGTGTAAAAGTCCACTGCATGCCCTCTCATCTCAGCTGGATCTGTGATCACCTTTCCATTCGAAAGACGAAGACACACTATTTGTTTTCTCTGGGCTACAGACTTCCCCAAATTAAAGAAAAAGGTAGTTGAGGCGTCCATGTCCTGGAGTCTGGTGAAGCGTCCTTGAACCAAAGCTCCTTTAGCTCTCTCATATAGAAAATGATAAGCTCCTGTCTTTTAGAATTTAAACAGTCATTATTCTGCTGATCTAACTGTGAAGCAGAGACATTCTCTGTATGTGTTATCACTTCTTCTAACTCCTGCAGAGTTCTCTTGATGCTCTCTTGATGCTTCATCCTCCATACATCAACCAAGTTAATTTTTTGTAGAACATCTGATAAATCAGAAGATGACTGACGATGCGGCTCCTCCCCAGTCCTATCCAAAGTGATGTCAAGACAACAATTCCTGTCCCCACCCAAAACAACACAGTTCCCTTGATCAGCACCTCTTAATTTCTCTTTTAATGTATTAAACAAAACCTTACGCTCAGACCCTATGTTTGGTGCATAGACATTAATCAAAGTAAAAATAAAACCTTCTATTTCAGCTTTCACCATAAGGGCTCTGCCCTTTTACTCCATGCTGAAAGTAATATGTGCATTTAGAGAAGGAGAAAATAAAATAGCAACTCCTGCGCTAAAATTTGTCCCATGGCTAAGAAACTGCTGCCCTCCCCACCCCAGTCTATTTCATTTGTACTGTCAGTATGTGTTTCTTGGAGAAAGACTATATCTAGTCTCTTCTGCTTGATCACCTCAGCTAATAAGGCTCTCTTATTTGCATCCCTGCACCGATTCACATTCAAGGAGGCTACCCTCAACCCCTGCACATAAGAGGAAGCCATCAAGAAAGCAAACAGCAAACAGAGATGAAACATCCAGTGTTGTATGATCATGGCTAGGGATGGGTATCGAAAACCGGTTCTTGTTGAGAACCGGTTCCCACTGTTTCAATTCCTTGGAATCGTTTGCCATTTTTGCAAACGATTCCCTTATCGATTCCAGTCGCCCCGAATGACGTCACCACGTTGCGGAGCGTCGGAGCGTACCTGGCAGGAAACACGGCGCCTAAGCATCTCAAACGCTTAAAAGTTTGTTTATACTTTACGAGAACGGATGACAACAGGGCAACTTGCAATACTTGCAAAGTAGATATTTCATTAAGGGAGGAAACACTACGAATATGCAAAAGCATTTGCTCACAAAACACGCGATGAACTTAAATGAATGTCTTTAATTCCGCTCCGGACTCGTGAATCTCAACCCAGCAGCAGCAGCGGTAACGTTTGCACGTCATCTCCCGTTAATGCGGCAGGTAAATAATCAACTAACAGTGCATATTATGTTAGCGCGATCTGCTTTATTACAAAACCTGCCATTGTCCATTTAGGTGACCATGATGAGACAGACAGACAGAGTCTGGCTGGCGCTCGCTGGCAGTTGTCGCTGCAGTCTACCGGTAGCCACTCTGTTCAGGCCCGAATGTCACCGAGCAGTGACTAAGTTTGTGGTCAAAACCTTGCAGCCATTTGCCACAGCAGATGGTAAGTGAATGTGTTTAATTGTAGGCAGGGACATTACTGGATATTCTTGTGTAATTGCTACAGAATAATTTATGTTATACTTTGTTATTGCTACAGAAGAATATTTATTTTATTATTTTACGTTTACAATTTTCCCCGGGGACCCTGTGACACCCCATTGAAGAGCCGTAGGCTGTGGATCTCTTAACATCTCACTGTTGGGTTTGTAAGGCCATGTTACTCCTAAATTTCTATCTTGTTGAAAGAGAAGATATAAAACAGTTCTAAGCTAATCGACCTTAGTGTTCTCCTTTTTAAAAACAAGAATCGATAAGAGAATCGATAAAGAATCGAATCGTTAAACAGAATCGAAAATGGAATCGGAATCGTTAAAATCTTATCAATACCCATCCCTAATCATGGCATTTTATTTTGAAAACTTCATTTTCTCTATCGATTCAGGTGCCTTAACTGTTTCCTCAGACCAGTAACATGTTTCTTCAGGCAATAACACTTTTTACCATCCAGCAAACCAAAAATGTTCAAAAATAGTCAAGGTGAAAAAACATTTTTTTAAGGCATAAGTTTATGTTGTATACTCACTGCCATACTGGACAGGCCCACTGTCCACACTGCCACCGAGTCCTGGCTTCTCGCAGAAGGGTGGTGCCCAGCCTTGATTACAGTGGCAGTTCCCATTGCTGTTACACACCTGAACATTACACACACACACAAAAGAAATTTTTTAACTTGGTCTCTGACCCCTTTCTCTCCCTTTCTATATATGTCTGTGTGTTTGATTGTGTGCATGCTTGGATGTTTATGAGTGCCTGGAGGTGTATTAGTCAAAGCACCAACGCACTGTGTGCTTGTATTTATATGAGCATTCATCTCAACACTATCTAATTTTCATACTGGAGAAAAAACTGCATACTGAATATTTTAAATATTCCTGACTTAAGGTAATTTCTATTATTTTCACTGATAGCAGGGAGGAAAACACAGACAAGAGAAAGAGATTAAAGGAGGAGACTCTATGCTTGCATTTTCTTGTTACTCATATTGTTTCAAATACTAATTCAATCCTAATATAACAGACTCTGTCAGCTGAGACAGGATCCACTTCGAACAAGCTGCTGAGCAGTTCAAAACACAAACTAGGCTGTGCCAACCAGGGTTATTCTCATAGCATATGTGTAAAACTGGCCTTTGGAAAAACTTTGCCCTGGTCAAGACACACCAAGCTACAATCAAGCACGGGTACACAAATACCAGCACGAGCTTCCATTCTCTGACAGACTGTCTGCTAATCACTGGCAACTTGGCGTCCAAATGATTTTGTTTTTGACAAGTCTGGACTAAGCTACCTTGCAGTCACCTACTTGCCTGCCCTCCTGGACTTCTTTCACCTCTAGGCTCGCTAACAAAATCTATTGAATTTGCTTGGCTCAAACACCTTCATTATGCAACCATAACACACCAGACAGAACCTGCCCACTTGGAGCTAGTCTCTGGCAATCACAGGGAGTCTCTCACCTTTGTCATCTTTTCTGCTTGCTAACCAAGACTCCTTGGTTAGCAAGACATAACGCCCTTTTGACTGACCGGTCAAAAGGGCGAGTGCAGAGCTGGAGTTTGTTTTGCCTGGCTCACTATTTAAAATCAGCTCTGCCTCCTGCTTCAAATAGTCCCCAGACATAACCCGAGCCTAAGCCTGATTTATCCTCTGTGCTACTAGCATATCATGACTTACAGTGGCTTGCAAAAGTATTTGGCCCCCTTGAACTTTCCCACATTTTGTCACATTACAGCCACAAACATGAATCAATTTTATTGGAATTCCACGTGAAAGACCAATACAAAGTGGTGTACACGTGGGAAGTGGAACGAAAATCATACATGATTCCAAACATTTTTTACAAATAAATAACTGCAAAGTGAGGTGTGCGTAATTATTCAGCCCCCTTTGGTCTGAGTGCAGTCAGTTGCCCATAGACATTGCCTGATGAGTGCTAATGACTAAATAGAGTGCACCTGTGTGTAATCTAATGTCAGTACAAATACAGCTGCTCTATGACAGCCTCATAGGTTGTCTAAGAAAATATTGGGAGCAACAACACCATGAAGTCCAAAGAACACACCAGACAGGTCAGGGATAAAGTTATTGAGAAATTTAAAGCATGCTTAGGCTACAAAAAGATTTCCCAAGCCTTGAACATCCCATGGAGCACTGTTCAAGCGATCATTCAGAAATGGAAGGAGTATGGCACAACTGTAAACCTACCAAGACAAGGCCGTCCACCTAAACTCACAGGCCGAACAAGGAGAGCGCTGATCAGAAATGCAGCCAAGAGGCCCATGGTGACTCTGGACGAGCTGCAGAGATCTACAGCTCAGGTGGGGGAATCTGTCCATAGGACAACTATTAGTCGTGCACTGCACAAAGTTGGCCTTTATGGAAGAGTGGCAAGAAGAAAGCCATTGTTAACAGAAAACCATAAGAAGTCCCGTTTGCAGTTTGCCACAAGCCATGTGGGGGACACAGCAAACACGTGGAAGAAGGTGCTCTGGTCAGATGAGACCAAAATGGAACTTTTTGGCCAAAATGCAAAACGCTATGTGTGGCGGAAAACTAACACTGCACATCACTCTGAACACACCATCCCCACTGTCAAATATGGTGGTGGCAGCATCATGCTCTGGGGGTGCTTCTCTTCAGCAGGGACAGGGAAGCTGGTCAGAGTTGATGGGAAGATGGATGGAGCCAAATACAGGGCAATCTTGGAAGAAAACCTCTTGGAGTCTGCAAAAGACTTGAGACTGGGGCGGAGGTTCACCTTCCAGCAGGACAACGACCCTAAACATAAAGCCAGGGCAACGATGGAATGGTTTAAAACCAAACATATCCATGTGTTAGAATGGCCCAGTCAAAGTCCAGATCTAAATCCAATCGAGAATCTGTGGCAAGATCTGAAAACTGCTGTTCACAAATGCTGTCCATCTAATCTGACTGAGCTGGAGCTGTTTTGCAAAGAAGAATGGGCAAGGATTTCAGTCTGTAGATGTGCAAAGCTGGTAGAGACATACCCTAAAAGACTGGCAGCTGTAATTGCAGCAAAAGGTGGTTCTACAAAGTATTGACTCAGGGGCCTGAATAATTACGCACACCCCACTTTGCAGTTATTTATTTGTAAAAAATGTTTGGAATCATGTATGATTTTCGTTCCACTTCTCACGTGTACACCACTTTGTATTGGTCTTTCACGTGGAATTCCAATAAAATTGATTCATGTTTGTGGCTGTAATGTGACAAAATGTGGAAAGTTCAAGGGGGCCGAATACGTTTGCAATCCACTGTAAATGAGGTTTTTAATAAAGATAAAACATTATTTCTTCCTCTGCACAGGCCCCATGACTGTGCCATAGACCTCCTCTCTGGTGCTCCGTTGCCTTCCAATTGACTATAGAACCTGTAAAGACTGAAGGTGCTGCATCCCATTCTATTCTACTTTTAAATATCCAAGTAAACAAGTAGTCTTAGAAAGAAGTATTGTATTGGGGTGATATAGTACTATGAGGTCTCAAGGATAAGATGGGGCTTGATTATTCAAGACCTTGTACGTGAGGAGAAGAATTTTTAATCTTGCTGAATTTAACAGGGAGCCAGTATGGGTGAAATATAGTCTCTCTTTCTAGTCCCTGTCATTACTCTCGCTGCCACATTTTTTAATCAAACTGAAGGCTTTTCAGGGAGCTGAAAAGGAGTGGATGATAATAATGAAGTGCAGGAACTAGTTTTTCAGCATCACTCTGAGACAGGATGTTTTTAGATTTTAGATATTGCATACATGGAAGAATACAGTCCTACATGTTTCATATGCACACAGAAGGACAATCAAAATTGACTCCAAGACTTCTCACGGTGTTACTGGAGGCCAAGGTAATGCCATCCAGAGTAAGAATCTGTTTTGACACCATATTTCTAAGATTTCTCAAGCCAAATACAAAAACCTCAGTTTTACTTGAATTCAGCAGCAGGAAATTAGAGGTCAGATTCAGGTTTTTATGAAGCATGTACAATCTAAACAGAATTGGTCCTAGCACAGAACCCTGATGCACTCCATACTTCACATCTGTAGCGCTATAACGCAGTTCACCTTTCGCAGCCTCGCTGTTTCGCAGATTATTTTTGTGCAAAGTGCATGCTTATTTTTTTTTTAAAACAGCGCATTGTTTTCTGTGTCCTGATTGGCTCTGCACAGACTATGGACCTTTTTAGTTCTTTATTTAATTATTACTTTGTTATACACTCCAAAATCTTGAATCAGCAGCAGTCAAGACATATAGTAAACCTATTTGCACACAACTAACCTACTTACTTACTGTTTAAGTAAATTGTTAAACTGCTCAGTGGCAGCTCATAATAAGCCAAAGTGTTACCTTAATCTGTGTGCAGGTTCCAAATGTGACTCAGAGGTTTAGGCAATAAGTTTCCTCATGACAGGCACTGATGTCCAAAATGTTAGAAATTACATTGAATTTGGAATTTGGCCACGGTACTGCAATGGGATGCTATCATTTTAAAAAACACAGTTTGTGAAACCTTTTTCTTTCTTAGCTATTCCATGTAGGTGGTTGCCAAGGAATAAAGCTCATAGTGCATAAAATACATAGCCACAGGGTTCAAATCTCCTTTGGAATTAACATGAGCACAAAAAAGCTCCCATGAACAAACACCTCCTGTAGGCATAATATGTGGATGCCCTGTACTTTTGTCCATATTGTAGTTTTGTTTTTCATGCTCAGATCTGATTGAAAAATACCTTTTGAAATCAAATCTTCTGAATAATTATTTTAGATTATGAAAATCTAAGCAAAGACTGCACTCTAAAGTTAAAACTGACAAAAACTATGTATCCACTTTATCTGCCATTAACTTAATAAAAAGTCATTTCAATTGAATTCCAGTACCATATCTATTTTTTGTTTTTTACCAACAGACTAGCTTTGTGAAAGCACTGCAAATTGCACCTTTGCCCAAGGACACAGAACAATAAGATTTAGAGCTTTGCCTGGCAGCTAAGGGAGGGGGTCTGTTGTATGACTCTGTATGACTATTGTGCATGTATACATTTATACTGGTGTGTGTGTCTGTATGCTTACCCCATTGTTGTGACAGCGTGCAAGGCAAGTCTCTAACTCAGTAAAAGAGGCATTTTGGCATCTGCGGTCTCTGCACACCTTTGGCAACAGAAGGACAAAGATTACATAACGATTACAGAGCATGCACACACAGAGTTTAAAGGGGCTCCTTGGCTAACTGTTGTGGGGATACTACAGAGAGAAAGTAATATATACAGAAAGACAATTTGCAGATGGGTACATATTCATGAATTTGTATCTTACACATAATTCAGCTCTTATTTTGTAGGGTATATGTGGGGGATTTATTTACAACTTTATATTCCATTCGACAAAGTGCCGAATAAACAAGATACACAAATAGGCCTCCTTAACCCCCAGTAACCCCTATTATTAGATCAATTATATGTATTGATCGAATGATCAGTGCATTATATTAGATCAGTAAATTCTGACAAAGGGAACAGCTGACAACTATAAACCATGCTCCTTTACACAGTAAATAAAAACCAAACAGCTTATACTTAAAGAGTCAGAGATACCAAACTTTCCTTGAAGTTTCAGTTACATTCAGACCACATCTGAATGAGTCTGTTAACTTAGGTCTATGGGTTGCAAGGAGTGACAAAATGAATGAATTAAATATGCTATTGAATCATTAATTACAATTTTCATTTATTAATAAAAAATGGAATTAATTAATTAAATATTTCAATAATGATTTAAATGCCTGTTAATTTCATTTAAAACATTTAAAAAATTTATTATTACCTAATACCACCATATTATGTCTGGGTATAAAGTGTAATCTCTAAATTACAAAAATTTTAGTTCATTTCAATTCAGAAGCCAACATCAAAGAGATGTAAATGAAATTAAAACTATATTAGTCAATGTGTAGACCATTCGGGGCCAGACTAACCAGCTCTAAACATTTAGCTTTATATTTGGCAAGAGGTTATATTAAAACTGATAACTATATGGCCATTTACACTTATTTCCTTGTTCTAACAATGCTTCTTGGCAATGAATCTTCTACCGTTGGAAAGCCTGTTTATTTCTTCTTAAATGTTGCCATATTCTTAAGGAAAATTCATCTATGTACTGAGGAATAGAGGTGAGTATGTGGTTTGCCAAATCTTTTGTGGTTATACTAAACAACTTATTCTGCTATTGTTTTGAGCTTCTGGTATGGTTGCATGCTTGGCACCTCATTAGCAGCACCTGTGAGCACAGACCACGTCCCAGTGATCCGTTGATGTCTGCTCCAAACATGCCACATTTGACTGATCTGGATAGGGCCCCTGCCACAGGGCAACTTCAACATGCAGTAAGTTTTCCATGTTTTCAATCAATATTTGCCTGACCACAAATTCCAGATTGGTGTGAACCCACCTTGCCCTCTCCGCACTTGGTGCCGGTCATGACAAGACCCGGGTCAGGCAGGTCACCCTGGCCATCCTGGGTGCTGTAGACATATGTGCCACGACACTTCACCTCTGTGCCTCCAGTCTTGATGGTAGTGTCGATTGACACAGCATTGGTGCCTTTTGGCTTTGTGGCAGCACTGTGGCACTGAATCTTCCCACACTTGGCATCGCTAAACAAAGATACAAGCACATAAGACTTAATTTTTCAAAGGCCAGTCATTTAACCTCTGAGAAACCATTTCAAATAACCTCTGAATGTTGATGAACAGCCACAGTAGCGCAGTTGGGTTCAAACATACATCAATTATCCATTTTCCCGCATTTACTAGGTAAAGTCTGACTTATAAGTGATGTGCTATGATTTACTAGATAATTCCTCTAGAAGAAATAATCCAGTATGTACTGCTTGAAATATAATGGTGGGGGAAATGTCAAATGGTAGGACATATAGTAGGCCCTGTCCAGACTGGAAGTAAATATAGTGGAAGTAGTGGTGAGAACTAGTTTGTTTTAGCAACAAATGAAAACATGGAGGAAAGGCTCAGAGCCTTCCACCAAAGGACATCAGCTAAAGGTGACGATTTGGAATGAAGATTAAGACACAACCTATGAATAAATGCTCGACGGATTGGAAAAAAATGATATAGTGGTACTTGTGATTGACTTGCTCATCACTGTAAATTTATGATGATGTGGATATCTATGTATGGAAAGTGTGTTCATAGGCGAGTAAACCAAAAGAATAAGCTCCACCATGTGCAATATTGTTTACTTTCTGATCTAACAAATGGCAGAACATGTTATCCAAGCATGGAAAGGAAACATCACCTATGTAGGATGGCTTATTGCTCTTATTGTTAGCACATGGCATTGAAGAAGGTAACAGTGGAGGAATGCAGCACTTCTAGAAATACATCTACTGTAATAAAATGCATTTCCCACTAACCCATTACTGTAGATTAAAGTTTTATTAAGAAACGATCAGACAAAGGAATGCTATTAAATGTTCAGTTTCTATGCTTGTTGAAATAGTCTATGTTATTAAAATGGTGGGTAGACTATTTTACATTTCAAGAGAAGCTAGTTGAGTCTAATAATAGACTAAATGCAGTGCAGAGTCTGTCATATCAGCATCTACTTGGATGTTAAAAATCACCTAATTTTTTATCTGAGTACTAAATCAGATAGATAGATAGATAGTCCGCATATCACCGACTAGGGGTAATAATATTGAATGCTGGACATTATATACACTGAAAATGAGCAATGCTACTTGACTAAAAGAATTAATTAATTAATATAAATGTATATTAATACTGGCTATGAAGAGCTAAACCAATAGTCAGCAGCAGTATGGAGCATCTGGAAAGTTGCAGGAGCATAAAGTGCTACTGGAGCAAACAGAACATGTCATGTCTCTCTGGTAAAGGTTTTGAAGTTATTTCTTGTTTCTGTAGTTAAATAGGTAAAAAAAAAAAAAAAGAGGTCAATTACAAGTGGACTATTTAGACGCTTGGGTATTATTATTACTCTTCTCAGTTATTTGAAGCAAACTAGCAGAGATTAGGAAGGAGATCACTAGATGGAAGATTTTACTGATCTGACTCTAAATGGGAGAATTTAAAGCCTTCTAAAGAAATATTACTAAGGTCATTTGGAGAGGAGGTTAGACAAAAGTAGTAACGCTGAAAATATACTAAACTCTACAACAAGAATCTAAGGTGAACAATATGAATGTATATGTTAGAATGGAAATGGAATTAGAATTACAGCAGATGAACACTGGTAGGAAACATTTAAACAGGACTAATTGACAAATAGTACAACATGGAAGAAATTTGAGTGGAAAATGTCAGCAGCCACGACCCACAGTGAAGACCAAGAAGCTCAAGCTACTGTTGTCCTTTGAGATTTTAGCATTGACTGAGGATGATAGAAAACTAAAGACTTAAACAGGTTTACCTCCATTACTTTTATTATCAACAGATACATTCATCCTAGAGTAAAACCAGTAAAGGACACCATCAGGTTTGGAGAAACGTCTTCCCTTTCCCTTCTTTCACCATCATACAATGCTGTGATTGCAGCCATTCCCCAACTCTCTGAATGGTACTCATGACCATTGATCAATGGTCATTACAATTTGCATATTAATGATCAAGGATCTGACCTTACAGCCCATTGTTCATTCAGTGGGCAAGTTTCAGTCATTGTGCAAACGTACTGTTTTTAAGATTGGGGAAACCTGCTGTTAGCTGAGAATGAAGAAGTCACTTGGATGAGTGACAAAAATGTTTCTCCCACTGAAAACACTACATCCAGATGAACAGAATCAACCTTTTGGGTCCTCCCTTTGTTTCATCACAGCTGTCCTGTGCCAGATGTTCACTGCATCGTCCACCCCCAAGTGGGACTGGTATGCAAACTGCAGAGTGTCTTGTGACCCACTGGGGTCAAGCAGGACTCACAATCTGCACCAGCAGCTCCCTCAGAGAGAAATATTCTTCTCAACTTTGCCTTACGCCCATCCTGGAAAATGGACACACCCAGCACTTCAAAAATAGCGTGATAGTGACCTTTGCTTCCTGTATGTTAGCAATACTATACATCATCCTCAGATAACACAGAGACTCTGGACTTTTACATAACAATTTTATATTCAGACCTGGAGAAAGTTATACATCTTCTCTGGTTACACAGAATGACTTTGAACACTTATGGTAAATAACAAACTACTAGCAAAACACAGTGTGAAATAATTACAGATTAAAGTTTTAGTTCAACATACAAGTGAAGATCTTTAACTACATTCAGTGTTTAATGCAGATGCTGTGCAGTTTTGAGATCAGCAGCTTTTTTAAAGGGTCCAAGGATCCTGTTGACCTTGTAAAGTTCAATGCAATCTAGTATCCATGTGTGGGGCATTATGTCATAGGCTTTCTTGTAAGAGAGCGTATTTCTCCCTCGACAGACCCAACACCACAGAAGTTGGAGGACATGCAGGTGGAGGCTCCACTGGTCCAGTGGATCACCGACTACCTCACAGGCAGAGCACAGTTTGTGAGACTGCAGAGCTGTGTGCCAGAGAGTCTTAACAACAAGATAGGAGCACCCCAATCAACTGTTCTGTCCCCTTTCCTCTTCACCATCTACACGGCCAACTTCAAGTACATCACAGAAACTTGCCTCCTCCAGAAAGCCTCTGATGACATGGCCATTATTGGAAGTGTGGAGATGGGAAGGGAGGAGGAGTACAGAGGACTGATTTATTGCTTCGTGAGGTGGTGTGGGGTGACCCACCTGCAGCTGAATGTGACCAAAACAAAGAAGCTGGTGGTGGCTGGCAGAAACAGATCCCGACCCTCCCCTGTCTGCATTGGTGGGACTAAAGTCGAAATAGTCACATCCTACAAATATCTGGGAGTTCATCTGGATCACAAGCTCGAGTGGTCTGCCAACACGGAGCTGCCTACAAAAACGGTCTGAGCCGGCTTTACTTTCTACAAAGGCTCAGCTCCTTCAATGTATGCAGCAGTCTGCTCTATATATTTTATCAGTCTGCTGTTGGCATGAGGAGGAGGTGATCAGTGATAGAATGCTGGGAAGACTGCTGGCAATCATGGACAATGACTCCCACCCTCTCGATAACACACTGGACAATCTGAAGAGCAGTTTCGGCAACAGGTTCCTTCAACCTCGCAGTCTGAGGGAACATTACAGGAGGTCGTTCCTTCTGCTGCCATCAGATGCACCCTGTCACTTTTGTACACCATGACATATTTGCACATGTTTTTACCTATATCGCTATACTCATCTATTTATCTTAATATTTATCTATCATAACTCTGTTTCTACACTCATATCTGGCTTTGCACCCCTTTAAGTTCAAGGTGGTCCATAGGTCAGGGAGGCCAATGGTCATGGCCGATTTCCTCCCGGTGGGGGAGTAGGTTCAGCACGATCTAGCCCCGGCCTCAGTCGGGTGGTGGGGGTGTGTGGCAGGGGTGTGGTCTCTGGCTCTGCTGCAGTGGAGGCGTGCTGCAACAGGCTTGAGGGGCAGTGACAGGGAAGCTGAGGGCCAGGTGGAGGGGATTTCACTAACGAACACTCTCTCTTTTTGTAGTGATGCTGAGGACCAGAGAGGAAGTGTGTGTGTGTGTGTGTGTGTGTGCAGAAACAGCTGGAAAGCTGTCCAAAGGCGTCGAGTTGCCGACCAGGAAGCTACGTGGCTGAGCTGCCAGGACGAAAGGCTGTCTGAGGGAACGTTACAGGAGGTTGTTCCTTCTGCTGCCATCAGACTCTTTGACACACTAAAAATAAACTGTTGCACTACATTTGAAAGCTGTGTGTCAAAGTATAGTACTGTAAAGATATGTTTAACAAAAGCATTTCCAATATTAGTTGTATCTGTTATTGGTGTGGAAAAATAGCTCATGATATTTAACGCATGCGGTGATACCTGATATGTGAAGCTTCACTTACCTTTTCTTACACTTCACATAGTTGCCATGTTCATCTTTCCCACAATTTCCAAAAGCATTTCCTGCTGCATTGACATCTTCAAAGCAGACATCATGGGCCGGTTGAGCTCCTGGAAACACATCATATCCCGAAGTCAAAAGTCACTACATCAAAAGTTGAGTAACATTAGAAATGTAAGGATATGTGAACGTTTGGTGCTTTGAGTGCTTTGTGAAAGTAAGAATTAGACCTTTCAAAGTACCAGGCCATTTACTACGTACTAAACTTCCTGAGAAGAGAACACAGATGTTCGGATGACTGGACGGAAGAGTTACAAAAAATTGAAGACATCACTTTTAGGAAACATGAGTTGGAATACAATGTCAACTAACTAACCTTGGTAAGCTGACAGTAGAGAAATTTCATTTGTAGTTTTATTCAAATACTGACCTTCAACAAAGACTTAGTGGTTTATAGGCATGTGCAGTAAATTAATGTCATATTGAGGGAGGTGGTGAAGTGCATGTAAAAGCCTTTTCATTACCATAGCCCCAGAGCTGCAAGCACTGCTGTTCATGGGTGAGGCACATGCCATTGTAGCAGTACGCCATTCCGTATTGACAGGAGGAGCCATCCAGCAGGTAAACATTGGCAGGGCAGTAAGGAGAAGCCCCAGTGCAGTATTCTGGAAGGTCACATGCTCCTGCTGGGCGCCGGCACATGGTACCCGCCTGCTTCAACTGACACGCATAGGGAACAGGTGAGGAAGGAGGAAAGGAGCACAAGACATGGAGAGCCATCTTCAATTTAGTGATACTTAGCAAAATGATGCACACTGAAGCCTTATACATATAAGGACTAAAGTGTAAATATCTGCCTACAAATACTTCAAATTTGATTTCTGATGTGTTTAACTAGAATTTTCCCAAAGCAAACAAATTTTCCCAAGCAAATGACTATATGCTCTACCTCCCATCATCATAGGGGTAGGTAGTATACAGCAATTCAAAAAGCATACTTACACATTACAAATAGTTATTTGAGCCAATGTTTATATAAAACACTCTTTAGTCTAAAGGAGAAGAAAAACTAAAAACAGTATTAAAAGAGGTTTTAAGTAAAATCATTAGGTTTAAAACGCAAATGTATAAAGGAGAACAAACAAATTGTTGTCACAATGGATGGATCAGCACATCTGATTTGGACCTGATTTTTAACCCACATGCCCTGACACAGCCCTACCATTTATCCAACCTCGGGACCTTCACTTGGAGTACAAGAGATTATCTTGCACCACTAATCCTTCACTTGTAAGGTGAGTGTGTTAACCATAATACTCACAAGACAACAAATATATCGAATAATATTATTTATAACTTTTTACCATATAAATTTTTACTATAAAACACCCCCACTTTCTTGCTGTTAGTGACAGCAAGGGTTGTCTCTTACTTTGCACCCCTCGCAGCACATTCCATGGGCACACTGGACCTCCTCCTTCAAGGTACAGTTATTGGGATTGCAGCAGTCATTTTCACATTCCTGTTGACAATCATACAGTAACACACAATATCAAGGTTTAAACACTGAAGTGTACATAACGAAAAACAATTAAATAATAAAATAACAAACCTCTCCTTTAACTTAAATGATTCAAATAAAATGGACTTCATAAATGATTTGTAGGTTATGTTTAATCACCTTTTTACAGAGTAAGCTCAGTTGAAAAAGGATTATATTTAAGCAACAAGCAAAAGCAACTACATACAAACAGATATACACACACACACACACACACACTCATTGAAACTGAACACACAGTACTTTAGAGTATAACAATTTAAGTAGGCTAAGTATGTTTTAATTATGTTTGTTGTCTGGTCCTTGTCTGGCACTTTTACCATTACGCTGCATCATTGGGCCTTTCTGTTTCTGGTCCTCTACTTCTCTGTTCAGAGTATCTGTCTGAGCTGCTGCCTTGTCCTGCCTCATTCTCTCAGGTCAGCAGACCAAATGCTTTTCCTTGTTCTAAAGACGTAACGAATACTCGAGGGGACAGACCTTCGCAGTTGCGGCTCCAAAATTGTTGAGAAATGTTTGACTGCACATCAGGCAGGCTTAAAAACACACTTTTAATCCACTCACCGAAATCAAGACTCGAATCTTGATTTCCACTTTGACATTCAGATGGCGGGATCAATATTCGGTGTAAATAACATGAACTAGCTGCATTAGTACTAGCACACTATCAAGGTGTACCTAACAAAGTGGTCAATAAGTATAGAAGTGTGTGTGAAGTCTCCTAATTTTCTTTAAAGACTGTCAGTGGACCACCGCTTTTGGCACCAGTAGAAAACAGTGATCACAGTACATCCATACTCCCTAACAAAGGCTTGTATGCTCAATCACAATGGACACAAGCACTATTTCTATGCAGAAGTGCTTTCTATCTAATATTCATCCTTGCTCCAATGGATGCATTGGAAATTGACTTGGGGTTAGCATCATGCCCAAGGCATGCCAACTTTAAGGTTAGGGTTAACCTAACCCACCAACCTTCTGATTGGTAGATGATCTGCTCTACCTCCTGAGCTACAGCCACCACAGCGGTCCTGGTGTCACAGTCTCAAAAAAGTGCGGTTTCATTTTTTTAAACAATACAATAAACAAATGCATCTGAAATGCAGTGATGTGAATTCATTATTTTCATAATAAGAATACTTCTCTTCTATTTAAACCTACATTCGACAAAGATGAGAACTCTGCACAGTGGTATGACAATTAAAAATCTGAGTATCTATAACAACACAGCATAGCATTTCATCTGCTTTTAAAAGCTGAAAAAAACTACAGAATGGACATGATGATGAGATAGTTTTGTCAAAAGTTGGATATTTTCTCTTCAGCTAAGTTTTGTGTGAAAATCAGCTGACAATTGTCTGCAAAATCATTTAATCATAGGACAAGTAAATCATAACCAAGGTTGAAAGCTGTTACAAAAAGTAAATGAGCATCAAAAAAGTTATTTAACTTACGAGAATTAAACATAATGTATTACTTTATTGCAGGGGTCAGGCCGGTGTCTTGCAGGTTTTAGATGTGTCCTTGATCCAACATAGCTGATTTAAATGGCTAAATGACCTCCTCAACATGTCATGAAGTTCTCCAGAGGCCTGGTAATGAACAAATCATTCAACTCAGGTGTGTTGACCCAGGGTGATATCTAAAACCTACAGGACACCAGCCGTTGAGGCCTGGAGTTTCATACCCCTGCTTTATTGCTTTAATGCCCTTTTTATGTGGTAGAGAAAGTGAATATAAGTTCAAATTGAATATTTGTCCTCACATCTGGTTCTCCACAATCACACTCTTCTCCGTCCTCCACAAAGCCGTTGCCACACTTCTTGCCCCCCACCAGGTCTTTCATGTTGGGCATGTTATATAAGCACATGCCCCCTCCCTTCTGGAAATAGCGGTCCAAATCGCGTTTGCTGCAGTAACTGAAGACTCGAGGGAATGGGTGCCTGGACAGGGACATTTTCATATTATTTACATTGAACAGAAAATAAAAAAAATATCAATGCTATGCTTGCATAGAGCTCACAGGTTCTAAATGAGCAGTGTGTTACTGGTTTGTATAACTTGAACTATTTTGTTTTTTCAAAGATAAAAAAAAGAAAGGTGAAGGTGAAGAATTATATTTTGCAGTTAGGCTTTAACATGGCTCTTTACCATCCCTGCTCCCACCACAGAAACCATTAAGATCAAATGTACGACTACCACAGTAATCTTGGACATGGGTGTAAGAAAAAAAGCATGCGTGGGCAAAACACCTTCCAAGTACTGTTTAGCTACCACCCTCTTCTCAACATGGATGCTTTTCTCAAGGCCAAATCCATGGTCATCATAATTATCAATGTGATATATCAAGGAGATGCACTGTCTCCAGTGCTGTTCTGCACTTGTCTTGAACCCCTCAGCCTTCCCATCTATTGCCCCAAGTCAACAGCTCTTGCCTAGACTTTTGACACAATTCCTTTGTAAACTAGTCACGTGTATAAGCTGACAGATTCTGATCAGCTTTCTCTTAGACCAGGGGTCTCAAACTCAGAGGAGCTGCGGGCCGCTGCTGGCACTGTCATCTCATTGGAGGGCCACTTAAGTGTTCAAGTAGAACCAAAAAAAAAAAAAACGTCCACAAATATTTCCAAAAATGTAATGTTTTTGTTTATTTTAAATATGACAAAAAAAACTATGACTGAACGTTATTGGAAAACACAAACACAGTGTATAGACGAGTCTTAACAGTTTACTTACAACAGGGCTCGTCAGGCACTCTGCACTGTCTGCAGTGGTTATTATTATATTTACATGCTTTCATCTTCTGTTTCTTGCCGGTAGCAACTTGGACTTTTCAACTCGCCTTCTCCTCCCTGCCTCGCACTCACTCACACACACACACACACACAACGGGAGGGGCAGTCCCGCACATTCTCCCTGCAGCACAGACTACACTGTCAATACACTGTCATAAAGGGCTATGCCTGTAACACTGCTCATATTGCCTTCATATTAAATTATTTTTTGAATAATATATTTTTTTATATATATTTCTCCACATCAATATGCGGGCTGCAAGTAGGGGTGACGTGGGCTGCAAATGGCCCCCGGGCCGCGAGTTTGAGACCGTGCTGGAGGAAAGTAATCCTTAGGTTTCAATGTACTGCTGCTTATTGTAAACCTGTGAAAAGCTTACATGGTAGATGATTCTTTGGTTTCTGTCTGATATCGCTTTGTATTATGTCAATATGTTATACTGTAATTTTTATTGAACTAAATTGTTTATCATGTTTATCAAGGAACAAAGTCTTTCACACAAAGACTTGTTTTCCTTCATTCAGATTTTTAGTCTTTATTTACAGGACAACACAAGAAAAACAAATTCAAAGGCAAAATATAAAAATCTAATCAAAAATTATCGAGGGAATGGTTTGTTAAACATCCATGCTAGTATTTCAGCAGCTAGAACTGTTTTTCATGTGTCAAGTAATGTAATGTGTCAGTGTGTTATGGCTGCCCCTCCCCAAGCATGGTTCTATCAAACGTTTCTTCCTCTTAAAAGGTTTTTTTCTTCCGCTGTTGCCACGTGCTTGTCATAAGTGGTTGTTTGAGTGTTGTTGTTTTATTTACTACATTATTGTAGGGTCTTTATAAAGAACCTTGGGGGAATTGCTGTTGTGGTGCTATAAATAAAATTGACTTGAGTTGAAATCAAGGTGTTAGTGACAACATCTGAGGGTGACTAGGATGTTTCTTTAGTCCTGTGCAGAGGTTGTGGCTAACCCGGTGGCAGCAGCCATCACACAGCCTCCCTGATCGGCAGTGGCCTCCACACAGCAGCTGTCGTGGTCATGGCTCATCCCAAAGTTGTGGCCAATCTCGTGGGCCATGGTGGCTGCAGCACCAATGGACAGCTCTGAGTGGTCCTGTAGAGGAATAATAAAAGCAGCTGTCACTTATGTGATGCAGTCTATCAACAACATGTTCAAACTAATTTAATATGGGTGTGTCAAAGCAAGTTGACTTCATGGCTGGGCCAGGTTATTATGGTTATTGTTATGTCTATTAAAATGATTTTAGTGCATCTAAGTTAAAAGTTGAACTGTGGATTTGTATGTTGTATCTCAAAAGTCCTGGTTGTAAATTTGTATTTGTTTGACTGATTGTCTAAATTTGTGTTCCTTTTTCAGTGATATATTGTTTTTTTGACTGTTAACTTTTCAAACTGACATGTTTAAAGAATGAATTTGTTACTTTTAACATGCATTAAATTATATGTTTATTAAAGTAATAAAATGAGAGAGTGTTTTTCCAGCATGGCAAGAGGGGTGCTAAGCCTAGAAGATTCACAACACACAGAGCTCTTGATTTTTTTTAAACTTCTACATTACAGTTCGTTAATACTAAAGAACCATCTCCAGTACTTTCCCCTGTCTCAACATTTCATGTCAGAAAATAATCTAGACATCAACAGGCATAACACACACACACACGATTTACACACGGTTTACACATGCCTCAATTCGTGGCCATGTCCATGTCCCATTAACAATGGCTTGATAAACAAAAAAAGGTTCTTATTCCAGTGTCTAAGTGGATGCTCAGTCATCCAGGTAAGGTCATGACAATTTGCATATTAATGAAGAAACTGACCCTACAGCCCATTGTTTACAGCCCATTGTTTGCCAGTTGTACTAGTTTCAGTCATTATGTATGGTTTAAAAGTTTGGGGAAACCAGCAGTCAGCTGAGACTGAGTGTCTCAGCTAACTGCTCATTTATCATCACTTGGACGAAATGTTTCTCCCACTTAAAACGCTACGTCCAGGTGAACAGAATAAACTTTTTTGGGATTCTTATTCCATTATTTCAGACTGCGGTGATCCCAATAATATGTGGGGTACAACAACAACATTTATTCTGAGTCAAATACTAAAGGCTTTGCTATGAGCAGCGGCTGTCTCGCTAACTGAGCAGTACAGCAAGTTTTTCTTTTGAATTCAGCTGTTGCTGGAAAGCAGAATGACGTCAGCTGTGAATTATTATAAGAAAATGAAAAAGCTAAAAATGAGAAAAAAAACTCTGGATTTGTAATTTACCTGTTTATATAAGCATGTTGATTAGTGAGCTTTAAACCTTGATCATTGACCATCTGATAATACAAATAAGATGGTCAGTTATCATAATATAGTGCCGAATATTTCAGTGGATACTCTCCATGCCCAAAAACAGACATTGAAGCGAGCAGGAAAAAATTACATGATGTGAAGACAGAGAAAAAGAGGAGGAAGAAGGAAAGAAAAGGTAGTAATGTATTTCCACATACCACATTGATGCCTCCAGAGTTTTCCAGGCTGCACATCCCCTCCAGTGGTGCCATACCGATAGTTGTCCCCTTGAATATCACACCCCTGTCACACAGAGAAAAAACACAAGAAACAGAGTGAATTATGACTTAACCTCAACCTTCTTCCTGTTCACTTTGGGGTCCACAGTGGATGCACTGAATGCAGTTGGTCTCTTGGCATGCTAAAACAGAATCAAGCTCTGACTGAATAATGAAAACAAAACAGATCCTATTGTATCAGCACATCTAATCTCAGTGTCTACATTTTTCTAATTAACATTTGTGCTGCTTCTGCTACTATTTTGAGGTTTTTGTTCTATCGGAAGCAAAATCTTTTGTGTGTTTTATAAACATTTGTTAGTTTATACATTAACCAACTGCCAGAGGCTCATCATACAATGGTGAGTGCAGAGACACATGGCACTATGCTAATTATCAGCCCATGTCGAAACATCAGGGAGGTTGAGCGCAACTGATTTAATACAATTCTCCTGTGCTTGATATTCAGTGAAACAATTACAGATCAATCCTGTTACATCGGATGCTTTCACAGTATAATGCATGGATGGGTAATTCATTTTCCCAAGTAGCCACATGAGAAAGTGGGAGTGTTACACCAAGGTTAAACCAATGTTATGATGAGGCAATGAAAAATTTAAAACAGGCATAGAAAAACTGCAATAACAAAAACAATATTTTAATCAACATTCCCAAAAAACAACTTTGCATAAAATGTGTAATTTTTTGTAAAATTTGAAAGATCTTTAATTTTATACAATCTGCTTGTAGTTTCATGACTTTATCTGCAGTTACTCTAACCTTCTTTTAATGTTCAGTGAGAGAAATCGAGTCTGCTTTGGGCTTGAACAAGTGCATGAAAGTGTCTGAAATGGAAAATGAAGCACACAAAGAAATGAATTCTTTAGGTGCTTAATGTCACACGAAGAATTAATTTCTTTTGGGTGATGTTATCATCTATGTGCTCTCTTTTTTCCTAAATCTCTTACCTACTTGCATCAATAAATCAATAGGTCAAACATCCACATTAGTTTCATTTTTGCTGTGTACAAAAAAACAAACAAAAAAACAGGAAATGACACTGGGATTTATATAGCATAAAAACATTATTGAAGTTTCTGAAAAATTCTGCATTGTCTCAGGCAGAGGTAGTTTGGTTTCCCCGATGTATAAATCAAGGCAACCCTCCTGGCACTTAACTGTGTACACTATATTACTCTGTTTAAGCAGGGGGACCCGATCCTTGGGGTGGACCAATTTTTAGCACAGCATGTTTTGGGGTTTAAAAGCCACAGAGACAGTGTTTAAAGAAAATGTGTCTCAACTGTTCCGATACTCCTGACACGTACGGGACCACTAGGGGTTTTTGCTTAGGCAGCAATTGTCCTTCTCTCCTGGATCACCTGGTGCTTTCTCTGGTGCCAAGCAACGGGGCTGTGACAGCCAGAATAGCTCAGATGTAGACCGTTTTCCCCAGTGAATGGTTATCCAATATTATTGATTTTACAATTTGAGTAACAAGTGCCAGAAACAGCACAAACACACACAGAAATGGCAGTGACAGACGGCAAGACACTTTAGAGTCGCTGTGAAAATGCTTAACAACAAAAATGTAATAATTAAATGTATTACATTCTCATAGGTGTTATTCTAAAAGTGCTGCTGAACCTGCATCTGCTCAACTTCCCTGATTTATTAGATTGAACATGGTCAGAGCTGCCATTACCTCTCCATCATGATTAAAGTTTTGCTTGTGTTTTTTAAATCTGGTCTAAAGACCCACCTTTTCGGTTTGGCTTTTAAACCCAGTCTAGAATGTTAATATTACTTGGATTTTTCCTCTTTTGATATTGATATTGACATTCTATAATTTTACTGTTTTTTTACTATGTATTTTATTTATAGTACTTATATTTTATCCTTTTTATGTTATTAATCTCTGGCTCTCTTCCACAGTATTTCTTTTATCCTGTCTTCCTTCTCTCACACCAACCAGTCACAGCAGATGACCGCTCCTCCCTGAGCCTGGTTCTACCATGAGTTTTCTTCCTGTTATAAGGGAGTTTTTCATTCCTGCTGTCGTCAAATTGCTTGCTCATAGGTGGTCATATAAGTTTAGCATTTTTCTCTGTATGCATTATTGTAGGGTCTACCCTACAATATAAAGCACCTTGAGGTGGCTGTTGTTGTGTATAAATAAAATTGAATTGAATTGAACTGAATTATGTTCAGCACTTTGGTCAGTACTCACTGTTTTTAAAGTTGTTTTATAAAACAAGACTGTAAAGCCTTGCTGAAAAGAAGAATTTCTCAAATACTCCACTTAGTCTGCTGACACTGTGACCCAGTTTCAGATAAACAAAAGATAAACATTGAAACCTAATCAGTTTCACAGCCACTCCAATTCTTGACTGATTTTACAAAAAAAGTCACACATTCTTTAAACAATAATATTTTTTTTAAACTTGTTGTCAATGAAAAAAGGTCACATTTTCTGTCATGCAAGTCCATGTAAAATACAATCACTATATATATATATATATATTTTTTCATATTATTATAATAATATGAAAAAAGTGAGCAAATGTCTATTATGTAAACCACTTGAATGCATTCATAAAATGAATTTAGCATTTATTCCGCAGACAGCAATGAAGCCAGATACTGAATTTGTATACTAAAGTCATGAAAATATGTTTTCACAGGACCTTATGCAGAGGCAGATATGTGAAAAACTGAGTACACGGGAATTTAAAGGATAAGTAACAGCCAGGTGCTGCTAATCATTTCATTAATTATTTCTGAGCAAATGTAGTCACCTCTATAGAAGCAGAATTTTTGGCAGTTTGATAGTCTGGAGCATTCAGTGGTATGTTAACACAATGCCACAATCTTCCTGAGTGACTGTAAAAAATTTCTTCACAATGATGTGAGAGCCATTCAGGAAGTGATTACTGCAAGTTACTACTTGCTACTGGTTTTACACTCTGTTAAATCATTGGGTATACTTGAAACATTCTTTTTCCCTTGACTGTAGAGTATAACTATTTTTTTAAATGAAAAACCACAGTCAGCACATCGAGTCTGTTTCCAGTTGACCACTGAAAAGGTAGCTGTGAACTGACAAGCAAAATTATTATTTTGATTCTAACAGGTATGAAAATGATTTAAAGTTCCTGCTTGAAATACAAAAATGCGTCAGACAGAGGTAAAAGGCCCGATGTAAACAACATGATTTTGTTTCCTACATGTCTAGTGTTGGCTCAGTGCTGTGGTATGTTTCTTACGTAAGCAACTGGGCATTGTCATGCTTCTTGCGTGATTTTAGCTTCTGTCTCCATTGGAGGAAGGACCAAAGGGTTGCATTTGGCTCCTCGGTGATGATGCACTGATCTCTTTCAGTCCAAACCTCCAGACCAATGAGAGGAACACGGATGTTCAGAGCCCTGTAGAACTGAACATAGACACAACAAATATTACTTTTCTACATTTCCACATTTTCTACATTTTTCCAAATGGCAAACCAAAAAAACCAAAAACAATTACTAGTCACTGTCACAATATTAAAACTACTGACAGGTGAAGTCATATTAAGTACTGTATTTGTGTGTTTTCAATCACTACGGATTTAGAACATAAAAGTTATCTCAAAGTAGATAACTAATACATGACAAGGAAATATATGTGGACGCAGCAACAATAGCTTGTCGAATCAAACTGTTTGTTCCCTGGAGAACAGGAGTGAGCAGCAGAAGCCCTCATCTTTACCTTATCCACATAATTAGCAATTTCCATTATCCTCGCCTTGGTCTTTTCATAGTCTTGATTCTGTCGTCGAAACTGCACGATTACATAAATGAATGTTAGCCATGAGGGGAAAATGTAAAACATTTTAGAAACAATTAATCCCGACTGATACCAGTTAGAGTGGGAGAGGACTTCAGTCTTCTTATTGGTAAATATATTTTATAACACTCTGCCCAACTTAGAATCTCTGAACATTGTATAAGCTACCGGATCTTAGTAAAATCTTAAAAACAACAAGCACCATGCTGATGGTGGTTTACAACTGAAAAGTGTTTTTCCTTTTAATAAACATCAAGAAGAATACTGGCGAGTGTCAGTATTTTTTAATTAATTCTGTTCCAATCTCCTTAAATGTGGCAGAAGGAGCCCAAAGTGTACTTCAACTGAGACATCGTATTTAAATACTGCAGAACAACCATTTGAAAGTTTGTCCACGTCCTGGCAATTCAACCTAAATCTATCCCCACATTAAGCAGACAAATACTTTGTGCCTAACTCCACTTACTTTTGCCTCAGTACAACTACCAGATAAGCTTAGAATTGTCCATATAAAAGAGCCCTGTTATCTTGAATTACATAATTGTTTAGTATGTGAACTGAGTGTCCATCCTGCTGTGTGAGTTTGATGTCAGCAGACAAATGTAGTAGTTTGACTGTGCACAGGAATAAGCTTGGGCATAAATAAAGCAGGTGGTGAGTCATCTTACCAATGTATTGTCCGCCACAATGTACAGTTCTATGTACTTAGTCGTACCCAAGGTATTCCTTTTAACCTGCCATTAAAGAGAATAAGGAAGGAGCAACATGTTTATAAATACAGTACGGTAAACTGATGGGCTAAAACACTCTCAAACAAAGATAGGAGATAGGGAATACATAAAATGGTAAGAGACACATGCTTGTTAGTCAATAAGAGTGGAAGAATGTGCAGAAAAGGCGTAAAAAGGCTGTCACAGACTTGACATAAAATAGTAAACATATTTAGACAGTGAACTATGGGGAAAAACACTGGATGGAGATATAAAAGCTCAGCAACACCTGTAATTAAAAAAAAAAAAAAAGCTTTACTTTGGTGACACCTTATTTGGCACTTTGGGTAGTTTTTCCTGTCACATCCACTAAAAGAGATCCTTTAAAGCAGTAAACAAAAAGAAATATTGAATGAAAAATAATGAATAATTCCATTGTATTATATTATATTATATAAAATAACAACAACAGTCAACAGTTAACCCCCTATGAGCAAGCAGTTGAAGGCTGCCAACTGCCCTGTTGGGGTTGACAGGAGGATAACAAAACTAAACATAACATACACTGTGGAAGAGAGCCAGAGATTAATAATAACAGATGAATACATGCAGAATGGTGTATGAACATAAACACGTAGTGAGTAAAAAAGGTGAGTGAAGAAAAAATACAGAGTACTTAAGAGAAATACAACAGCTTTTGTATTGAGTGTAAATTTGAAGAAAAGAAGAAAAAACCTAAACACACCTACACACACGAAAAAAGTGCTTAACCCTGTGAGGTCTAAGTTGATGGGGGGGGGTTCCACAGCAAATAAAAGCTGCCTCTCTCAGTTGAACCTTTAATTGGAGTCCTGTATTTAAGTCCTACCTCTGCTTGCTACACAGCACCTCAATGACAGCTTTAGAAATGTACAAAAAGAAAACATGGTTTGACAAGAACAAAATATTATTGAATCTAAGCAAAACTAAAATCATGTTATTTGGGAATTTTCAAATGAACTCACAATCACAGATTCACATAGATGGTGTGGAAATTGAAAGAGTTCATGGACATAAGTTTCTTGGTTTCTGGTTCATTTTTACACTGAACAAATTATGTATTAAGCAATATACAACCTTCCTGACAATATTCAAAATCTGTTTTCTAAAAGGAATGTGGGATACAATTTGAGGGAAGAATTAAATTTAAAATATCCCTGTTTTCCTTATGCGTTGTTTGATTGTGTTTTTTCTTTCTTTTCTTTGTTGTTGTATTTTAACATTTTTGAAATAAAGCATCACAAACAAACAAACTTGACTGGCCTGCAGTGAGTCCTGGCCTTAGTCCAATGAAACACCTTTGAAATAAATTAGAGCACTCCAAGTCAGACCATACTGTCTAACATCAGTGTCACACCCCTAAACCTCGTAAAAAGCTTTCCTAGAAGAACTGAAGCTGTTATAGCTGCAAAGGAAGGGCCATCGTCTTATTAGACCCTATGGATTAAGAATGAGATGTCACTCAAGTTCATTCGTGTGTGAAGGCAGATAAGTGAATACTTTTAGCAAGAGAACATAGACACCAGAGGTACCTTTAGAGAAAGTGCTTTCACACAGACATGAAACCTACAAAACAGATTGCATGGTGGTGGCGTGGTTTAGAAATATTCGCTCACAGAAAGAAGGTTTCTGGTTCAAATCCTGTTTGAGGTGTTTCTAAGTAGAGTTTGTATTATATTTGTCCCACCTCCCTGATGGCATAATCCATACCACACAATGGGACCTCTCTGGTTTAGTGTCAGATGTGACTGAAACATTATCAGCTAACTTCTTGTCTGGGATCAGTTGGGACATATTGACCTTTGCATGTTAACAACACCAGGTAAAACGTGAAACAAGGCTACACATATCATGGTTGTGCTTTCTCCCTTTTGTGGGAGTAATTCATTATTTTTTCTCTGTTCCAGATCTATCTATCTAAACCTAATTTAATTTTGGACTTAATCAGCCCAATTTAGTTTAGAAAAGGTGTACCACTGATTTCTGGAAGACTCACCCTTGAATGAAATGATGTGAGCAGATTAGAGATAAGGTTGGGATGTGTGGTGTGATGCGTGTGGTAGCAGTTTCCACCCTTAATTGGCAGCTCCTTGGTACTCAACAGTGAGTGGTAGACTGGATCTACACTGCTGATTGGCTCCAGGTAGTAGGTGTCACTAGAATTCAGTGATATCAGCCCTCTGTGTAAAAGGGGAAAAAAGTGTTGCAGTTTAAATTGAAGCACAATGATAGACAAAAAATACAGACTTGTTTTGCCTCCCGTAGCAGTCTGACTGCTGAACACTCAGAGACCTGTGTGCTAAAAATGTCATCCCCAGATAACACAACTGGCAAATAGAAAGCAGGGGCAGGGATCACATTAACATGTACATTCCTGTCTTAACCAATGTCATATAGGCCCAGTTTATTTTTTCTTATCATTGTTGTGAGGAGACCATAAATAGCATTTGTATTTTCTGTTGTATACTTTCTTTGCTGTTATGGTGTTCTTGTTATGTACAAAAAAGGGTTTTTTGAAAATAGCTGATCTGCACTTTTCCAACATCTGTCAACAAATATACTTCGATAAAGTTGCTCTATATAGTGTGTAACTGTTGATATGCAGCGTTATTAAATTTATTGTTTATGCAACGGTTGATATAGCACATTTGCTTTTGAGAAAATTTTAGATGGCACTCATCATCAGAAAGGTTGCCAACCCCTGTTCTAGCCAAAAGGATTTTATTTGCCATATCTTCACAACAGCTGCTCATATCACAGCCACAGAAATAAGGATTAATAAACTAGTATGGCCTGAAGCAGAACACATTAGGATGAAGTATCTGTGGCTCTCTTCAGACCTCCCTCCAATCTTGCCATTTAGGAAAAGAAGGATATCACATCCCAGACTAAAGACTAAAGCATCCCATACTACCAGCAAACAAAAGGAGATGCATAATTGTTCTCAAGGCTAAGCTAATCTGACCTGCTACTAGCCTACTCAGTTAACTTGTGCTTGTAGCCAGGTAATGCATGCAAGAAGTGAAGCAGTTACATGTGAGTGAAACTTCCAGCCAACTCAGACATTAAAATACAGACATTTATCACTACATCCAGTCCAATAGATGGCATTACCTTGGCCTCCAGTAACACTGTGAGGAACGCTGGAGTCATTTTTGACCAGGATATGTCCTTCAGTGCACACATTATATAAATATGTAGGACTACTTTCTTTCATTTGTGCAACATCTCTAAAATTAGAAATATTCTGTCTCAGATTGATGCTAAAAACTAGTTCATGCATTTATTAGGTCTAGGCTGGACTACTGTAATTCATTATTATCAGGATGTCCTAAAAACTCCCTGAAAATCCTTCAGTTGATCCGAAATGTTGCACCAGGAGTACTGACAGGGACTAGAAAGAGCAGATTTCTCCTATACATGTCCAACTCCAGGCCTCGAGGGCCGGTGTCCTGCAGGTTTTAGATATCACCCTGGGTCAACACACCTGAATCAAATGATTAGTTCATTATCAGGCCTCTGGAGAACTTCAAGACATGTTCAGGAGGTAATTTAGCCATTTAAATCAGCTGTGTTAGATCAAGGATACATCTAAAACCTGCAGGACACTGGCCCTTGAGGCCTGGAGTTGCCCACCCCTGGTTTGAAGGGTAAATTAGGTTAGGGCTTAAAGGGCTAATGACCTTATAGCAGCAGTCCCCAACCTTTTTCGTGCCACGGACCGGTTTAACATAAAACAGTATTTTCATGGACCGCCCTTTAAGGTGTCACGGATAATTACAACAAAATAAAATGATACGACCAAGACAAAAATTGTCGTTTTTGTAAATATAATAATAAACGCGAATTCACTGTGTAATTGTGTAACTCTACTAGCAGCGTCCTCCTGAAATGCGCCAACAACATTGAGAGTAACATCCTCCTCTCTGCCCCTTAATGCTCTCTGGTTGCTATGGTAACACACAAATATTTCTTTCAAAATAAGACACACAACTACAACATGGGAAAGACCTAGGGAAACCAAGTTAACGCTAAAAATCCTGAAAACCATAAATTTCACATCCGAGCCTCAACTCTTGCGACCCGGTACCAAACAACTCACGGACCGATACCGGTCCGTGGCCCGGGGGTTGGGGACAGCTGCCTTATAGTACCAAATCACCCCATTAGGGCACTTTGCTCTCACACTGCAGGCTTACTTGTTGTTTCTAGAGTATTTAAAAGTAGAATGGGAGGGAGAGCCTTCAGTTTTCAGGTCCCTCTTCTGTGGAACCAGCTTCCAGTTTGGATTCAGGAGACAGACACTATCTCTACTTTAAGATTAGGCTTCAAACTTTCCTTTTTGCTAAAGCATATAGTTAGGGCTGGACCAGGTGACCCTGAATCCTCCCTTAGTTATTAATAGGTGTAGACTGCTGGGGGATTCCCATGATACACTGGGTGTTTCTTCTTCAGTCACCTTTCTCACTCACTATGTGTTAATAGACCTCTCTGCTTTGAATCATTGTTATTAATCTCTGTCTCTCCTCCACAGCATGTCTTTATCCTGTCTTCCTTCTCTCACCCCAACGGGTCGTCGCAGATGGCCGCCCCTCTCTAAGTTTTTCTTTCCCACTATCATTAAAGATCTTGCTCATAGGAGTCATACGACTGATGGGTTTTTCTCTGTATGAGTTATTGTAGGGTCTACCTTACAATATAAAGTACCTTGAGGTAACTGTTGTTGTGATTTGGTGCTGTATAAATAAAATAATTTGAAAAATTGAAAAATTAAAAAAATTAAATAAAATAATTAGATAGCCATTCACTGGTCCTAGAAGAAGCATTCTGTGGAAAAGTACAAATCTGTAATCTGCCTTTCATCATCTCCAGTATTAAGCAGCATAACTGCTTTAAAAGCCTCAACATAAACACTTCTCTGACAGCCTGGTGGGAATTCCTAAAAACAACTAAGTTTTCGCTTACTCCATGTAAACTAACACCCTTTTGGAACAATCCAGTTATTTATCAAAAAAGGGTATACTATTTTTTTTATCATGATATGAGAAAGGGATTAAAAAAATCTAGAACATGTTATACAAGATGGAAATTTTATTTCATTTGAAGAACTATCAAAACATAGACTCAGCAAAGGTGACATTCTTGAATATCATCAACTGAAATCCATCACAGATGAAAACTTCAATCCTGGTCAACTGAATCCAGAAATACCTACTTGGGTAACAAAATGTTTTAATATCTGTATGCCCAAACAGTGATCAAAAATGCTATAAATGTTTAAAATTTGACGAATCAATTTCCCTCCCAACCGTAAAGTGGAATGAGATCTTTCCATCAGTCCAGATTAAAACTTCTGGACACAAATATGCTTAAACACCTTTAGAATGACTAAATGCCCCAACTTACAACTTACACAATGCAATAATCTCTACAGAACACACTACACAGGACAAAGGTTGTTCCAAATGGGTCTTACACAATCGAACATATGCACCTATTGCAAAGACAACTCTGTTGAGAGCTATATGCATGCTATATGGTACTGCATGCCTGTCCAACAGTTCTTGCAGAAGATATGTGAAGTCCTAGCCACATGGTTTAGTTGCTATATCTCAACCTCACTGTGCATCTTAGGTGACACAAGTGAACTAGATATGGAAGGAAACACATCATATATACTCCTTACTTCCTTATGCATCACCAAGAAAAGCCTGATGAACTCTAAATAAAAAAATGCTCATGTGTTCAATATAGAGATTTAGTTCTTGACCACATTGGTCTGGAGAAAATGTCTACCTCTTCAAAACACCAACTGGATGAGTTTGTCTCTCTCTGGTCCCCACTGATCAATTCCATTACTTAGTGGGGGTGGTCAGCTGTAGTCTTGTTTCCCTAATTGAATTGGAGGTGGATGGTGGCGGTGTCCTTGGCTGCAGGTGACTGGCTGTCTTCCTGAGGGCTGGAGAGCTGCGGTTGCTGTTTTGCCTGTGCATCTACCTCAGTTGGTGGTGGTGGAGGACTGGGGTGGGTGCTGCTTGACGGTCTTGGGATGTGGCCCTGGGGTGCTAGTGGTGGCGGGGGCTGGCCCCCAGCTTGGTGGCTTGCCTCTACTGGGCGGCCTGGATGCTAGGCTTGGGGCCCTGGTGCCCGGGGTTGCCTGCCCTGCTCCCGTACCAGGGTGACTATTCTCTAGCAGGGATGACTGTCCAATGCTCGTTCCCTACTTCTCCTGCTGTTGTGGGTGCACGGATGTCACCGAGATGTGTGGCCTCAGGTCATCGGTACTCTTGGAAGCTGCAGATAGCGTGGTTGTCCTGGTTCTATCTCTGTCTGCCCCCAGCTTTCTGGGGGGCATCGCTGCAGCTTCTCACACTATAGGAATATTGTAGATTTATGTATCTCTTTATTTTTTTTGTGTGCTCTACATTTGTTTTGTTTTGCTTTTTCTGTCTCTTACAGGTGCAGCAATAGGCGATACATTGTGCATTCCTATTTGTGGAATACATGATTTATTTTATAATTGTATCATCAGATCTATACCCATAAGTTCTAGACACAGATGAAAAGAAGAGCTGAACTGTCAGCTGATCCTAACCAGGTGGTGAGTTGGATGAGGTGGCGGATAGTATGCCAGCACGCCTAAAAGTGGAGGCTATCCCCACTGTTATGTTTTCCCCTGTTTATGTCAGTACACTAAGCAGGAGTTATACAGAGCCAGACACATACACACGTTAGCTGTTTACATTCAGTCTTCTTCTTTTTATTCATTATACCTCAGGAAGACACACACACATGATGTGGTGCCCACTACTGGCGATAGCTTGTATAACACATACATAACACCTGCGACGTGGCACCAGATAAGTGTAAAAAAGATAGTTTAATGTTTGTTTATGTTCACCTAATAACACTTGATACAGTGTAACAACAATGAATCATGAGGTAGGAACTGTACCTGAATCCTGAGCATGTGCGGAGTGCAACCCAGGAATCTGGATGTTTTCTTACATGGCCATGGTAGAAGCAATGATCCTGAAAGAGAAAAGATTTAGAAACGTTAACTCCATCTTTCATTAGCAAAAAAGCTCTACAAAAATACAATATTCTTTCTTTGGTGTGATGGATTGGCTTGTTGGAGTTTAGATTACTTTTGTTAGAGAGACTTCTGGATGTTATTCAGGATGTCACCATAGACAAAGATGAACAGCTCCTCCTTTGACTTGGTTGCATTCAGCTGAGCTATATGACAATAATATAAAGAACAATATAGAGGAAGTAGAATGCTTCATTTTTTTGGAAATGCATTGGTCCCTAGACTAATATGGACAGAGCCTAAGAAGTCTAGTTAAGAACAACGGGAAAGTAATTTATGCCGTGGTCATTTGGCAGTATCATGGCTCTGGGTCTGTGACCTAGTGTTTATTTGCTTGGACCTTTTAAGTCTTTACTGTTTTGAGTTTTGAGAAGTCATTTATGCTTGTAGTTTCTATAAATATCATTTGTTTTCCTTGTGGTTATGATTTTTCCTGATTCCCATATTGTTCTAGTTCTGTATTGTTCTGTATGATTGATTTTAGGTTTGTTAGTTTCCTTTAACGCAAAAAATTTGCAACCTCGCCCATTCCTGTCCTGTATATGGACATATTACCGGTACGGTTCAGGGTATCTTTCATCAGCTTCGATCCTCACCACTGCCAGCCAGCTCCTGTCCGCAGCCATCCTTCTTTCTGTCTGTTCAGGAAGGCAGGTCTCACAGCAGTGGATTAATGAGCTTCAGCCTAAGAGTAACAATCCCACACCTGAGCAAGTGTTTGCTCCCATTCTCGTAAAAAACTGTTCTTGTGACGCCACAGTTTTCCCCGGTGTTTTCCATCAGCCGGAACAATTTTCCCTCTGGTTATGTCTGGTTTATGTTGATCTCCCTTTAATGTGTTCAATACTTTTTCTCTGTCATTTCCTTCTGTTACACATTTTTACGGATATCTATGGTTTTGTATTGTTTTTTGGAAAGATATATACAAGACAATTGAAATAAACACACACACAAACACACACTCTTAAATAAATACATATTGATTTATATATGTCCACAAAAATTACAGGAAGTCCTTGTCTGACTTGGACATAATTGAGATTTGGCAAGTTGGAGGGGAGTGTTTTATTAATTTACATTAAAGAAACAACTCGGATCCAGATCATGCAAAACATTTCCTGTATTTCCTGCATCTTTTCAACAATTCAAATCATGTAACGAGGAAGTCACGTCAACCAGGGCCTCGTTTGCCTTTACTCATTTGATATTCTGAAGAATAACACAGGCTTTATTTGGACACGCCCCTTTGCTTGACACAGGCCTGGGGCTCCAGCATTACAATCACTAACTAACAGAGACCAAGCCTGTATCATTTTCCAGGTGATTCTGTAAAACTATTGAACTTTTAAGTTGGTGTCCTGCATGTGAGTCCTATCCACCTGTGAGGTTATGCCAGAACGATCTAGAAATGGATTCTCGACTCAGGAAGCTCAGCTCAGGCAGCGTGAGCCTTGCCAAATCTCTGGAGACCAGGGCGCAATCATTCAACAACTCGATTAACCCAAAGGTATGATGAGATCTTCTGGATTTGTATCACAAGATAACTCACCACCTCCCATTTCTCAGACACACCACCAGTGGAATCTCAGTCACCGCAATCCTCAGATGCCTACGAAGAAACTATTACCAACCCTCAAACTTCTAGGCAGTGAGACAGAGAATAGGTGTCATGTCTGTGTGTAGGCAGGCAGGAAGAGAGGACCCAAAATGCAGGACTCATGGAGGCAGAAGTAACTCAAAATACACAGCTTTATTGCTGGTAAAAAGCAGAACAGGAAAACACTAACTAAACTGGGGGAACAGAATAACTAGGCAGGCTGGCGAACAGAACACACAGGGAGCGAGGGCAGAAGACATTAACGACACAACACTGACACAAAGACACACTGGGCTTAAATACACTGAGGGAGCCATCAAGGAATTAGAGACAGAAGGGGAACACAGCTGGGAGGAATAAGACCTAACGAGACATGGAGAGCAAAGCTGGAACACTGACGTCAGACAGGAACATGAACCTTCAAAGTAAAACAGGAAACAAAACACACTTAACTAAGACACGGACTAGACGGAAAGAGGCAGACTTGACGCTGAACTAAACCGGCAATAATAACAAAATACAACCCGAACCTTAGTCATAATGCAGAAACATACCAGAATAACTGAAACACGGATCCATAATAAAAATCAACAAAGCACCAGAGAAACATAAAGAACAATCATTCAAAACCAAAACATAAGGAACTCAAATGCTGGGTCGATCCGACCCAGGACTGTGACAATAGGACTGGGCAATATATCGAGTTTTTAAATATATCAATATTTTTTTATACGAGATATGAGATGTGACAATATCATTTATATCGATATAATAATAATAATAATGCATTGGATTTATATAGTGCTTTTCAAGGCACCCAAAGCGCTTTACAATGACATTATTCATTCACGCTCACATTCACACACTGGTGGAGGCAAGCTACGGTTGTAGCCACAGCTGCCCTGGGGCAGACTGACAGAAGCGAGGCTGCCATATCGCGCCATCGGCCCCTCTGGCCAACACCAGTAGGCGGTAGGGTAAAGTGTCTTGCCCAAGGACACAACGACCAGGACAGAGAGGCCGGGGGTCGAACCGGCGACCTTCCGGTTACAGGTGCCCTTCCCAACCCCCTGAGCCACATAACATATAGTATATGTTACGTTATAATTATACTTGTGGAGCCACAAGTTTGCCTCTCTTTCGTCCACTTTTGTCTATACATACGTTACTCTGCCTCGCCTCTCTCCTTGACTGATCAGAACTCCCCCTCCCCCATCACTTCACCTGCAGGCAACAACAAGATGGACAAGGCAGCTATCAAAGAGGAGCTGGTCGGTAAAAAGAAAACATTTGAAAAGTACTATTTTAGTGCTGGTAGCGTTAATCTCATTAAAATGGTTAACGCTATAACTGCATTAACGCAGCATATCTCCGTTAACGAGTTACCCCAGATCGCCCCGTGTGTGGGGCTGGACGGCGTTAACGAGCCAACCGCGCTAACACGTTGACACCATGCAGCCCAACATACGGGGGCTGCACGGCCTAAAATCTTTTCATTCTCAAAAATCGACAGTGCGCCTTATGTTTGAATTCTGGTTGTGCTTACTGAAGGCGAACCGATCTTATGTGGTGCACGGCGCTCAGCAATCTGACAAAAAATGTTTTAGTACGACTTTGGTAAGCTACGAAGCTGGATGGATTGTCGGAGCATTACGGCTACCGTAGTCAGGAGCCTGGCGGAGTATTACATACTGTGCTTCAACGTAATATTACCGTATTGTGTGTGTATAAGGACCACAAAAGGTACCTGTTAAGAGACACTGTTATGAAGCGGATTTCAAAATCAAGGCTGTCAGTCACGCAGTAGAACTTGGGAACAGAGCAGCTGCGAAATCTGTCTTTGTTATTATGCTCAGCGTCTTTTAGTTTACATTTTAACTGCACAATTGTGAGCTTTTTTTATGCACAAAAACAACATTATTTTATTTTATTTATGGAGCATTATTACTTAATAAATGCTGATAATTTATTTCTGAGTAATTTTTTCATGTACATCTACGCTGTATGTTAATAAAAGTGCCTGTGTGAGATCTGGGACACAGCTTTCACTAAAAACTCTCTTTTTGCGCTTACTTTATGGCTTTATGGCATCCAGCTAAAGAATATCGAGATATGAATTTTGGGTCATATCGCCCAGTCCTAATAGAGAATAGGAGTAGATTTCTAATCCTTGTGTTTCAACAGCAAAGTTATATTTCTCATAGCATAAGAAAGGCCTTCCTGGTGGAATTACTGCAAGGAAGAGCTTTAAGGTGGGCCAAGAAGTGTTAAAAACTAGGCCCTGCTCACACCTCTAATTCTCAAGGACCCTTGGCTTTGCACTCACAATCCTAACCTTGACTAGTTTCACATTGGCATCTCTGGTTTGAGTACATGGCAGCAGTTTTCCATCAGGACAAGCAATGAGAATCACAATACTTTATTAATCCCTAAGGAAATTATGTGGTTACAGTTGCTCCAGACAATAGCAGGAAAAGACTGAACTAAAATAAATAATACAATATATTACAAAGTTTACAAAATATAAGAAATCTCAGCGCAACGACATTCACGCCTAAGGGTGCAAGTAGTATCATTTAGCCAGGGTTGGCGTGAGGATTTAGCACGTTTAATCCTCAGAGGTGCCACAGAGTTAAGAATGTCAGCGGATGTAGTATAAAAGAGGTTAGCAAGCTCATCCGCTGATAAATCCCCATTACAGTTAGCATCAGAGAGGGGAGAGTCAAGGAAAACATCAGTGAAGTGAGCGATTGACTGGGAGTTAATCGGGTGCATCTGAGGCAAAGGACTATCACTGTTCAATTCCACATTGCTCACTACAGTATTAAACAAAACCGGGAAGTTATCTGAAATCCCAGAATCCTCAATGTCCGTGATGCAAATGTCCAGACCATAAGACAGTACCAAATCAAGTATATGACCTTTTGTGTGAGTTGGTTCACTTACCCACTGGGTGAGATTGAAGGTGTTAATAAGGGCAAGGAAATCCTTAGCTAGCGAACTGTCCTCACAGCAAACACGAATGTTAAAGTCACCAACAATTAGGATACGGTCATAATATAAAACAAGACTCCCCAGTAGATCAGCAAATTCAGGAATAAAATCCTTGACGAGTTTCGGGGGGGCGATACACCACAGCGCTGAGAATTGAGGGGACGCAGTACACTTCCAATAACTGCACCTCAAAACTGGAGTACAGAACAGGTGGCAGCTGCCGACATTGAAGTTTGTTTTTAAAAACTAAAGCTAGCCCTCCACTCCACTTCTGCCAGTGGTCCGGGGTGAGCTAATAAAAGCGTAGTCAGGTGGGAGCAGTTACGAGAAGGAAAAAAGTTCACCGGGGCGAAGCCAAGTTTCCGTCAGGAATAAGAAATCCAGCCCCGACGATACAATAGGATTGTTTAAAACGAAGGTCTTATTCGCCAGTGGCCTTGTATTTAACAAGGCCATACGGAGAGTGGTCACACTGTTACTGGTTGGAGAACGCCGCAGCAGGCGAAGATTGCTGTGATTCGCGCCTCCTCTGGAGAACCGCACCCACCACCGAGTGGGTGGAAGATCAACTGGGAGGTCCAGGTAAGCATAAGGTCCAACAGGGCGAATCCAGTGATGACATAACAGTCTGAAGTTAGCAGGAATAGATGATAGAATGTCTATAGAATAGCGATCATTTGTCGCAACATGTGAATTTAATGTGAAAATGGAGATGAAGCAAGAGAGAGAGAGTTGAAGGAGAGTGAGAGCCAGGGTATAGATTACTTTGCTCGCCCTGAACCTGCCATATTACAGGCATTCTTAGATTACCATCCACAGCAGAACACCAGCAGTACAGTTGTGATGACTTGTGCTCACAGAGCACAAGTGAAAAACAAATGGCAAGCTTTGGAGCATATAGTGAATGTGGTCAAAGTACTTGGGAAGAGGGGACTCAGCTATGGGCATGTGGAGAATGAGGCTGCACACACTTTGGGTGATAACACCATCGATCATGGTAACTTTCTGATTGTGTTATTAGGCAAGTGTGATATGTGCCTTGGAAAACATTTGAATGACCGCCCTACTCTCCAAAACAACTGTCAACTCAGTGATTGATGCACTTGGCCATCTAATTCAAGAGAGCATCGCCAGTGATGTCACAGGTTATGATCAGTGTTCAGTAATCATCAGGTATGTTACTGAGACTGTGCAGGAGACTCGTCTCCATCGTGAGGTGCGAAGAATTCACGGGGCAGTACAGTGCTCATCAAGGAGTCCTATCACAGGGTTAATCTGTGGGAGAAACAAACCCAAGAAGAGACAAGACACAGACGCTTCAGTCCAATAGGTGAGACATGATGGTGGGCCCTCCAAAAAATCTTTGTGGACATTTTGGAAAACCAGATGATGCCCTCTTCGTTGATGCAGCGCTCACGCTGGAAGATTAAAAAGAGGGAAAAAGAAAAGCCAGCTGTTCATGCCAAAGCACAAGGCTTTAAAGAGTGTCTCTTGAAGCATGAAACTGTGTTAACCGTACAGATATTTCTTAGAGTGTTTGAGCAAACAACTCCTCTGTTGAAGTACCTTCAGTCAAAGGGGATGGACATTTTCTCTGCCTATCATATGATGACAGCCACACAAGATAGCCTCCAAAGTATCACCAGGGACTTTGCAACTGTGAAGGCAGCTGCAGACACATTTGTGAAACAGACAAATCAGAAACTCGAGGAGAGGGAGGACAACACAGACATGGAAGTGAAGGCTGCACTACCTGAAAAGAGAGCCAAGAAGAGAAAAGGTTGGAGAGATGACTGAAGATGAGTTGCAAAGCAATCCTGAGAAATCATTTGAGGTCAAAGTGCACAACACCATCATGGGCACAGTTATTGAAGCAATCTGCAGACAATTTGTCACACATGGCCCTCTTTTTGCAGATTTGGCATGGTTGGATCCCAGGAAATTTAGCCAGGTCAGAACAGTTTCTCTTCCTAGCAATGCACTTCAAAACCTCAGCACGTCTCCTCAAATTTAACAGCAGGGCTACAGTAAATAACCATCGGACAGAACTGAAATGTTTTGCTGGACAGTGGGAAAGGCTTAAGACATCACATGTAGATCACTACATGCCCAGAACAGCAAAGGACAGATCTGAAGAATGGGACAAAGAAAGTGAAATTGTGACCAAAGCTGTGATTCTTGCAAAAATTGCCCACTGTGCTGCTATCAAATTCTCAGGCGGTTCAACATGCTGTCGTCTCCTTGGGCTGGCATACAAGTACCTACTGACCCGCTTCCTCACTCAGGTTGCCTGAAAGAACATTCTCTACACTCAAGTTCATTAAAAGCAGACTCCAAAGCAGCCTGTCTGCAAACAGGCTGGAGATGTTTATGCTGATGGCCACTGTAAGAAGAAAAGGACATTCTCATGTCACTGGACTATGACATGGTCATTGAGAGGGTAGCTGAGAAGAGTGACCTACTGAGAAAGCTGCTTTTGTGAGGTGAAATAAAAATGATCAAAACATTCCTAATTAAGTTAAGATTAAATTCAACTTTACTGTTATTGCCTAAAGTACAAGTCAAAGTACAGTCAGGTTTAGTATCTAACTTCACTTCAAACAAGTCAAGTGCTCAGAAAATCCTTAGAATTTGTCAATCTTAATAGGTTTTAATGCACAAGACAGATAGAATAAATATGAGATTGGGGTATTAGGCATTTCTAAACATGGTTTCTTACTGCCTTAATCTGTCATTGTTTCATTTCAGATCCTGTCAGTGATTTTTGGAAGCCTCAAGTGTTTTCATTTTAAGTAAGTACTGTATAGAATATGATTCAACCATTTTTCTAGAGTAAACACACCAGTACTGTCATTGTCAAGTGCAATTCTTTGTCACCCTTCCCTGTCTGTCCTTTCACTTCTTAAAAGTTTCCATGTGTTAAGATATGTTCAGTGTTGCTGCTGTGGAAGTGTTGAAGGTGACTTTTTATTGATGCAGTGAGTGAATAGTGATACAATTCAATCACAATCTGTATTGAATAGATAATATTTAATTTAATATTCATGTAATCTTTGTTCCTTTCTCTCCTGTTTTTCAGGGTCTAATCATACATTGTTTGTTTGTTTAAGAGGTTCTCTAGACCAGCGGTCCCCAACCTTTTTTGCGCCATGGACCGGTTTATGCCCGACAATATTTTCACGGACCGGCAATAAGGTGTCGCGGATAAATACAACAAAATAAAACTAGTGCCAGTACCGAAAAAAAGAAGATTTATTCTTAACACACGTGAAAAGACCCAGGAAAACCGAGTTAATGATAAAAACGATAACAAAATAACGCTGAAAACCGATAAAAACCCTGAAAACCATACATTTCACACCTGAGCCTCAACTCTCGCGGCCCGGTACCAAACGACTCACGGACCGGTACCGGTCCGAGGCCCGGGGGTTGGGGACCGCTGCTCTAGACCATGCAACTTTTTAAGTTCCTCTATATAAGTACTACTGTATATGATTTAGCTATTTTTGTGGAATAAAGATACCAGTACTGTGATCATCTGAGCAAGTCCATCAAATGCCATTCTTTCTCACCCTTCTCCGTGCTTTCACTTGTGTCCTGTTTTTTAGTGTCCCATCATAATTTCTTTAGAAGTACTGTATATGATGCCAGTATTTTCCCAAATTTTCTCCATACTCTACCAGTACTGTGTCAAATACCATCGAAAGGTCAACTGAGTGTTACTCTTTCTCACTTTTCTTTCTGTCTTCTTTCACTATTTTAAGGTCGCCATGGTAAAAAAAAATATTGTGCTGCCATGTTGTCACGGCTGCCGGGCGAGCCGTGTGGTGTTGGTGGAAAAAAGACACAAAATGCAGGCAAAAGACTGATGATATGAGTGACATTTATTTACAGAGTGGCAGGGTGACAAAAATGGGCAATGAAGCATGAGAAGTTACTGAAGAAAACCTAAACTTGGAAAAACTAAAGAGCAAACCTGAAATCATCACGAAATGGGGTGAAGGGCAGAAAGACGCAGACTAAGGAACAGAACACCATGAAACGCAGACGAGCCGACAAAGAGCACAGACCGACACCCATACACACACAAGGAGACCAGGTAATGACACACAGGTGGGAAGCACAGCTGATCCTAATACACAAGAGGAGGATACAAGCTGAACACAGTGACAACAGACACAGACCTTCAAAATAAAACAGGAAATCAACAACACGAACTCAGGGACACGAACAGGGCACAAGGGGAGGACACAGAAAATAACCCTAGAACTGGAAACCCTGAGAATGAAGCCTACATACTAATAGAGATAACCATGAAGAAATTTAACACCAGATTAGCTAATAATAATAAACATAATGCCAAACACAAAACGCTGGGTCAATGACCCAGCACCATGACATGTTGTTTATTGTGTGGTAAATAAATAGTTAATAAAAAAAATCTATCACTAAATCTGTCATTTATTAATTTTAATATTCACTAGAAAAATTTGCATTTCCTGCGAAAATGCTGTGTGGATGCTGTAACACTGAAGCTGTCTGCTGAAAATAGCTGAAAAAACTGAAAAGTTGCAAAAAGTGTAAAAATTTTGCAGAAGCATAAGAACTTTGCAAAAATGTAATTACTCAGCAGAACTGCAATAACTTAGAGGAAACATAATATTTGGCAGAAATACTATAATATAGCAGAACTTAGCAGTAGGGATGGGTATCGAAAACCGGTTCTTGTTGAGAACCGGTTCCCACTGTTTCAATTCCTTGGAATCGTTTGCCATTTTTGCAAACGATTCCCTTATTGATTCCAGTCGCCCCGAATGACGTCACCACGTTGCGGAGCGTCGGAGCGTACCTGGCAGGAAACACGGCGCCTAAGCGGCTCAAACGCTTAAAAGTTTGTTTATACTTTACGAGAACGGATGACAACAGGGCAACTTGCAATACTTGCAAAGTAGATATTTCATTAAGGGAGGAAACACTACTAATATGCAAAAGCATTTGCTCACAAAACACGCGATGAACTTAAATGAATGTCTTTAATTCCGCCCCGGACTCGTGAATCTCAACCCAGCAGCAGCAGCGGTAACGTTTGCACGTCATCTCCCGTTAATGCGGCAGGTAAATAATCAACTAACAGTGCATATTATGTTAGCGCGATCTGCTTTATTACAAAACCTGCCATTGTGCATTTAGGTGACCATGATGAGACAGACAGACAAGAGTCTGGCTGGCGCTCGCTGGCAGTTGTCGCTGCAGTCTACCGGTAGCGTCTCTTTTCAGGCCCGAATGTCACCGAGCAGTGACTAGTTTGTGGTCAAAACCTTGCAGCCATTTGCCACAGCAGATGGTAAGTGAATGTGTTTAATTGTAGGCAGGGACATTACTGGATATTCTTGTGTAATTGCTACAGAATAATTTATGTTATACTTTGTTATTGCTACAGAAGGTCCAACAGCTGGGAAATCGAGTTCCAAGGCATTCAGACCAAACCGTCTCTATAGCCCAAAGGCTCAATCAAGTTTAATATACTGGACCCACAGCCAAGTTCACATGTCACTTCGTTAGGAACAGAACCATTTCCTCCTCACAGTGTTTTTTCTGATGGCCAACTTTGATTTCTACTCTTGATGCCTTCTGCACAGATTATCTGTGGGCTGAGCTTGTGTTGACTCAGGAATCATTCTATGAAGACAGGAAACTGATCTGCCTGCTTTTTGGAACAATGAACTTCACAAACGGAGACCCAGGTTTAGAGCACAGAAATGGAGTTAATGTTTGAATCAGGAGATTCTTTAAGATGAGTTAGCCAGAATAGATTAATAATATAACTGAAATTTTCTTAGGCATCTACCTCTTCTTGTTTCTTTATACTTACAGTGTAATTGTGATTAGTAAGAGTCACAGGTTTCCCATCCTCTGTGTAGTATGTCTCTGTAAAATCTCGACCCAAAAGCTCACTGAGTGAGAGAGAGAGAGAGAGAGGGGAAAAGGTAAGTAATTATAAAATATATAATTTTTAAAAATCCCTTTTAAATGTAGGTGTCAGCATCAGTGGCAGACAGCAAATCAAAGACACAGACTGAGGCCAAGATCACACAGAATACTTTTTTGTTATAAACTTTTTTTCACTCTTCATGTGTGAAAATTGATAACTCTTTACATCAACAAAACAATGTGTACAAAAACAATGTGAATGAGATACTGGAATATAGCAGGGGTATTTCAGAGACCAAAGCACATAATTGTACTACAGAACATAATACAGTGACACACAAAATCTGACACACATGTAGTTAAATGAACTCGCTAATAATCCTTTGATAAGTCAAAGTTGGTGACAGATTTTTACTGAATTGACCCTATCCACACAATCTTCCTGCAGGAAGCATACTTGGAGGCAGGAATTCAATGTTTTAATTATTAAAACATTGCAAGGATTTTGGTTTGAACTAAAGATAAGGCTTTACCAAACATACCTGTATCAGCAATCACAAACTTAACATTTGAACAGCAGAAAGAATTTTCATTACAGCTGGACCATGAGAAACTTAAATACCAAAAAGAGTTGGAGATGACTAAAGAAAAAACTGAAAAGGCAAAATTTACAGAAGGTAAATAGATACCAACAGAGTCAAGTGATGGTTCTGGATTTGACATTGATAGTAATTTACAGCTGCTTCCAAAGTTTAATAATAAAGACTCAAATATATTCTTTTGTATGTTTGAGTGGCTTGTAGACTCAAGAGGTCTGATGGTGAACGTACTTCGTTACTACAGTACATTTTAACCTGTAAAGCACAAGAACAACTTTAAAATCAGAACAGTGCAAATTCTATAAAATAGTGAAGGATGTGTGTTAAAAGAAGTGTTAAAAGTATATGAACTAGTTCCAGGCAGCGAGCGAAATATTAAGCCATCAAATGAAACAGCAGTACTTGCTGACGAGGTTAAGATAAGATAAGATAAGATAAGATAAGATAAGATAAGATAAGATAAGACTGCGCCGTGCACATTGAAGAGAATGGCAACCTCAACATCGAAGTTTACCGGAAGCCCACACACACGGACCAGTACCTCCTCTTTGACTCCCATCACCCTCTGGAACACAAACTTGGAGTAATTAGGACCCTACACCACCGGGCAGAACATGTTCCCTCTAAGCCTGAGGGAAAAAAGAAGGAACACACACATGTAAAGGAAGCACTCAAAACATGTGGTTATCCTAACTGGGCGTTCATAAAGTCAGCAAAGAGTCACAGAAAAGAAGATCAGACACCAGCGAGGGAGGATAAGAAAGAGACGCAACAACGTTGTCATCCCCTATGTAGCCGGTGTATCAGAGAAACTCAGGAGAGTTTTCTCCAAGCACGACATCCCAGTGTACTTCAGACCCAGCAACACACTCAGACAGAAACTGGTTCACCCGAAAGACAAAACTCCAAAACACAGACTTAACAACGTGGTGTATGCTGTACAGTGCAGCGAGGAATGCCCAGACCTCTACATTGGAGAGACCAAACAGCCACTTCACAAGCGCATGACACAACATAGAAGAGCCACCTCCACAGGACAAGACTCAGCAGTCCATCTGCATCTTAAGGATAAAGGTCACTCTTTCGAGGATGCCAATGTTCACATTTTGGACAGAGAGGACAGATGGTTTGAAAGAGGAGTGAAAGAGGCCATCTATGTCCACTGTGAGCGACCATCTTTGAACAGAGGCGGTGGTTTACGACACCAACTGTCTGCCATCTATAATCCAGTTTTGAGTTCCCTCCCCAGACGCCTTAACGCCCACTAACATCCTGGGCCATCTGACCTCAGGAATTCACATGACAAGGTGGGGCCAGGTTTCACAATGAGCTCACCCGAAACCCTGGCTGATTAGGTCCCACACCCGTTTTCACACCTTGGCTCATGTGATTAGAGGATCACCAGGTGGTCCTTTGTCCCTCTTTGGGGGGATACTCCCACTGGGTTTAAATCTGGGACTCTCGGCCATTTGACCTTAGAACTGAAGAAGCTTCTTGGATGAGAGGTGAAACGTCTTCAAGCAACTTAAAGAAGTCCAGACGCTTTTCTTTGCAAACTCCTTTGACAAGATAAGATAACCTTTATTAGTCCTACACGTGGGAAATTTGTTTTGTTACAGCAGAAAGTGGACAGTGCAAAGTTAGGAAAAATGCAAAAATAAGAGAACACTGGAATACAATAAGAATAAGATACTGTACACAACTGTACAGAATAGAATAGAATAAAATAAAATGCTATATACAATAAAATGAAATAAAATAAAATAATACATTATTAAATCCCGTTCTTTTTATTCTTTTACTGGAAAGAGAAAACGCAGACTCAGAAAGGTCAAAGTATTTAGAATCATTTTATTCAATCATTACTTCCCGGAAAGGGATGTATACGAGGGTAACCCTCTGCAGATCTGAAGCATTACAAGCATATCGGCTATGTTATAATCCGCTTGCTCCTCCCCTACTAAAACGTCACTTGATCCATTTCAATACTACATGTCTGCCCTATAACTGCAAAAACGTCTGCACCCTAGCTCCTCATGTTATTTTGGCACAACTTACACGTTACACAGTTTCGATCACAACAACTTTTTTTACCTCTGCTCTTACTTCATGTGTGTGTGTGTGTGTGTGTGTGTTGCCTAGTTCTGCTTTTCTGTACCTCCTGTTCTTCTGCAGCTCTGCACAAGACTTCCTGTTCTGCACAGGTTCCTGTTCTTGCACAGTATTTCAGTCTTGCTTGCCACTTTATGACCTTTAACACACTTTATAACTGAAAAGTGGCCTTTTTAATATACTGGCCTACATAAGACAAAAATAAGCAGAAAATAAGCACTAAAAAATATATTTTACCTTAACAACATACAATAGGATAAAAATAGAATAAAAATGTTATATACAACTGAGTAAAAATACAACTTTGTCAGAAAAAGAGTATTGCACTTAGTCTTATTGCACATGTGTGGATGTGTGTGTTTGATCAGCTCCAAAAGTCTTTGTTGTGGAGTCTGACAGCAGTGGGAGGAAAGACCCGCGAAATCTCTCCGTCCCACATCGTGGGTGCCGCAGTCTCCCACTGAAGGAGCTGCTCAGTGCTGTCAGAGTCTCCTGCATGGGGTGGGAGATGTTGTCCAACAAGGATGACACCATTCTCCTGTCACTCACCACCTCCACTGGGTCCAGAGGGCATCCTAGAACAGAGCTGGCCCTGCGGATTAGCCTGTTCAGTCTCTTCCTGTCCCCGGCAGAGATATTGCCACCCCAGCAGACCACACCATAAAAGATGGTTGAGGCCACCACAGAGTCATAGAAGGTATTCAGGAGTGGGCCCTTCACTCCAAAAGGCCTGAGTCTCCGCAGCAGGTACAGCCTGCTCTGCCTTTTCCTGTAGAGGGCTTCAGAATTATGAGTCCAGTAAGATGGCGAAAGATGTACCCTTAGGCCCCCTCCTCGATTCAGAGATGGTCTTTCCCTTTTCACCCTGGCCGCTGTGTCTGTGGGGACGGTGTTGGCTCTATGTTGTAGCGTCCTGATGACACCTGATGGTTTCTGGTACACATCAGCTTTTGGATATCCCCCATTACTGATGGAAATCTCACAGTCTAAGAAGGCTAACCTGCCACTTTTCATATCCTCCCTGGTGAATTTGATGTGTCGGTCCACCGAGTTAATGTGATCCATGAATTGTGGTACGTCCTGAGATTTGATTTTAACCCAGGTGTCATCCACATATCTGAACCAATGACTTGGTGGTGTTTCAGGGTAGGATTACAAAGCCCTCTTTTCCACTTCTTCCATGTACACATTGGCCACGATGGGTGAAACTGGGGAACCCATGGCACACCCATGTGTCTGCCTGTAGAACTGACCCTTGTATGTGAAATAGGTGGAATGAAGACACAGTTCCAAAAGCAAACACACTTGGTCGATGCTGAGAGTGGTCCTGTTGCTGAGGTTGGGGTCATCCTGGAATCTCTTACGAACTACCTCCAACGTGACTGGGATGCAAGTGAAGAGAGATGTAACATCGTATGAGACCATGGTTTCATCTGCCTCCATAATGACATCTCTCACCTCCTCAAGAAAATCCAAGGTGTTCTGGATGTGGTGTTCAGAGCTGCCTACCAGCAGGTTGAGGATCGAAGCCAGAAACTTAGAGATGTTATAGGTGACTGAGTTGATCATACAAACAATCAGTCTTAAAGGTGCATCTGTTTATGCATCTTCAGTAAACCATACAAACCTGGTGTAGATTCCCCTGGGTAAAGCCTGTGGTATTAGGTCCGGTCAATAGCATTGTCTGGTTCTAACTGCTTCAGACAGTCTATCACCTTCTTCTTATATCCACTTCATGGGTCTCGTTTCAGGGGCTCATAAGTATTTTCGTCACTGAGCAGTGACAAAATTTTCTCATGATAGTCTTTCTGGTTTAGCAAAACTGTGGACCTACCCTTGTCTGCAAGAAAGATGATAATGTTGTTGTCATTACTAAGTGATGTGAGTTGCCTTGCTCTCCTCCATGCTGATGTTGGATGCTGGGGGCTTTGCATTCCTGAGTCAGACCGAAACATTTGTCCGTAGTTGCTCTGCTTCCACTTCTGCAATACTGTTGTTTTGAATTGCTGTTTCTGTGGCTGTGATCAGTTCCACTAGAGCAGGGGTCGGCAACCCTAGGCACGCGGGTTAACTGATGGCACGCACGACCATAGTTGGACTGGCCATTGGGCATACTGGGCATTTGCTCGGTGGCCCGATGATTTTTTTTGGGGGGGTGGTGGATTGGCCAGACGCTGGTCGGGGTGTAAAAATAACTCAGTTGTTTGGTGGTGGCTATGGCGGAGCTTCCACAGATTCAGTAAAATTAACAAGTGGTGGAGGCCAGCAGGTGGATGAGGGAGAGGGGAGGAAGGAGGAGGAGAGACCCGAGGCAGCCGCCGGTCGGAGCGTCAGGTGAACTGAACTTCAGGTAAGAAGTTATGACCTGCAGTCTATCTGGGTCAGATATAAACCAAGTTTAGGTGGAGTTTATTTTCGTTATGCTGACTTTTTACAGTCAGTTACAATAACTCGTACTGCGTACTAGCTAGCATGACGGAGTTTCTATACAGCTCGGTGGGTGCTATGATGTTACTGATAGTGAACTTTATTTTATTCATAAGGTTAGTAGAGTTGCCAACCGTCCCGTACAAACGGAATAGTCCCGCATTCAGAGAAATTATTAAGTGTTTCGTGTTGAGCTGAGAAGGAACACAGTTTGTCCCGTACTTCAGCCAGGATGGAAAAAGACACAAAGCTGGAGTTATTCTGTCTTTGCTGCACAGCTGCATCTTCTTCTTCTCTCATTCTCTTCCCTCCCTCTCCTGTTGCTACTTCAATCATGAAACTGATCAATGATCAGCTGATCAGCTTTTCTCTCTTGTTTGTTTATCGCCCACTTTGCGCCAGAAAGAGGAAACCGCCGGATGTCGCACTAAACAACAGCAGCACGTTTAAGCTTGGTCAGCTGTTGTTAGAATTTATTTAATATTAATTTCTAGTATCAGCTGATGTTTGCTGGAGCCACAGCTGTAAAAGCTGTTTGTCATGATATCGGTTTGGATATGTGGTGAGAGGGAAACATGAAGATGAAACCAGAGGATGTCCTTACTGAATCATCAGAGCTGAACAGGTGATGGAGAAACAGGTTTATCTTTTAGGTAACATGAATGAGTTGAAGGGAAGTTATGAACTGTTTCTCAGAGACAAATAACACCAGGATCATTTTCTTTGTAGCTGACAGCTGGTAACTGTGCAGGGGCGGATCTAGCAAAGTTTTGCCAGGGGGGCCAGGTAGGGCATTACCGGGAAAGGGGGGCACAAAGAAATACTTTCTTATTCTCATTTAAAATGTCTGGCTGTTATTAAATAATTATCTGAAGCTTACAACCAAAGTTTTTATCTGACGTAAAATGAATAGAAATCATACATTTACCAACAAGACAGTGTACATCACTGTCACAACAGCGTCTGTTTTCATTCAAAGGCTTTATGGCTTTAATATCTGGGGGGCCGGTCTGTAGTCAAAATGCATCCATAGACTCGAGACACAATGCATTTTTGGGACTTTCAGGTGTATGGACCAATGTTTTATCTTCTGATCAAACCAGAAATCTTTAATGAGCAGCTAGATTTGTCTCGCATTAACTGGCTGAGTTAATGCCAGTTAATGCGACATCGAAGCAGCTGGAATCCACAGCTGTGCATGTTCATGGAGCTTGTATTTTCACCTGCTGGACATCACTACCTGACAAGTTTAACTGTCTTCAGAACATTGCAGAGGCCTTATTGACAGTATTTGGCTCTACATATCTGTGTGAGCAGATTTTCTCTCACATCAGTGTCCTCAGGTAGCCGTCTGAATGCTGGACACTTGGAGACCTGTGTCTCTGAGTGGGAGACCAGAGATCACATTAACATGTGTGTCTGTGTATTAACAAACATACCATATTGGCCCAGTTTATTTTTCTTATCATTGTTGTGAGGAGACCATAAATAGCATTTGTATTTTCTGTTGTACAGTTCATTTGCTGTTATGGAGTTCTTGGTATGAATAAAAAGTGTCTTTTTTTTGTTTCAAAATAGCTGATAACTATTCGCTGATAGCCGCCAACATCTGCAAACAAATATAATTCTATAAAGTGGTTCTATATAATGTGTAACTGTTCATATAGAGCGTTATTAAATTTATTGCTAATGCAATCATATGGCACACTGACTTCTGAGGAAATTTTAAATGGCACTCGCCATCAGAAAGGTTGCCTACCCCTGCACTAGAGGGATTTGTCTCTGTGTGACAGCAAAATTCAACCCTTTAGCAAGGATGTTTTTCTCTGTTTGGGTGAGCTGTCTGTCAGACAAATTCTTCACCCACTTGTCCATATCCTCGGTGTTGCATCCTTGTCTCTTCTGGCCGTTGAGGACACTCCGTATTTTGCTGTTGTTTCCGACGTACCACAAGTAAGTCAAACCTCCTTTTTTGCCTGGTCTTAGACTTTTTCTGCTGTGCTAGACGAGCCTTCTCAGTGAAGTCAACCACCTTTTTAAGAGTACTCTCATCTAGAAGCATCGTAAGTCTCTGTCGGATCCGCTCCTCTTGAGATTTTAGCACGTCAATGGTAAAATTTGTTTGCCCCACCCGCTCATTAAGCAGCTGGTGCTGTGACATTTCTCCCATTGACAACTCTACGTCCAGATGAACAGAATCAACTTTTGGACATAGACTGTATGAGTCCTCTTCCTCCTTTAAAATCTGGTTGTCTGTATTTATTGACTGTAATGTGTCAAGCAGCCAGATATCCAGCCGCTTATCCATTATATTCAATCTCTGCTAAGGCAGATCTAAAGGGCCTAGCCAATTAATTTCTGTGTTCAGATTTTAGAGTGATCGAGGCTTTAATTTTATGTCTAGACCAGCGGTTCTCAAACTGTGGTACACATACCACTGGTGGTACTTGGGCTCCCTGTAGTGGTAAGTGGGAAATCTCCCCCAAATTTTTAAGATTAAATAATATACCATTTTGGAGGTATGCAAAGATGACACGAGAGTTCCCGCTCTTCTGGGAGCCGGAGTCAACCAGAAAACATCTCCCCGAGCGAGTCCTCTATGAAGAGCAGCCTCTCCGTATCGCCAGTGGTCATGGCCGCTACAGAGTGCTGGCGGGCTTGTTTCCCTGTGCCTTAAAACAGTGCTGCAGTGTTGCCAACTTACCGACTTTGGAGCTATATTTAGCGAGTTTTCAGACCCCCTTAGCGACTTTTTTATTCTAAAAAAGCGACTAGTGACAAATCTGGCGACTTTTGCTGGTGTTATCGGAGACTTATGACGACTTTTTGACGTGGAAGCAAATATCGATCTTGGGGCTCACAGGCAGCATATAGTCCTCACGTAGGAGTCTCCCACAGCTGCTGTCAGAGCAGGAGATGGTCACATCTATGCGTCCAAACTGCAAATAAATTGCGCATGAGTGAAGCTCCTGCTCCTGCCCTGACTACAACGCAGTCAGTTCTTCTTTTACTCTTACTTTTTGTGGATCACAACGTTTAAAACTACTTAAAAACACACACACACAAACAAACGTTAACTCTGCCAGAGTGCCTATTTTTGGTCACGTTTGCCGGTCCCAAGACCGGATAAAGGATGTAGGTTGGAAATGTGACATTAAAAAAAACAAACAATAAATGCTAAAAGAAATTTAATTTGTAGTTCTAAATATACTCTAAATGCATTTAGGGTGTTGTTTACTCACTTTATGTCTCTTCCACGATGCAATTTCTCTTTCCTACAACATAGGTTACAATTACATAAGCATGACCAATTATGCAAATTAGGCGATGATGTCATTTAGCGACTTCTAGTGACTTTTAGGACAGCCAATGGTGATTTTCCTTATTGAGGAGTTGGCAACACTGCAGCACCATGCTGCAGTGCCAAAACGCTGATGGTAAAAACACAGCCCTTTTCCACGGTGCCGCCGTGCCGTGATCTCAGCAATGAGTGGGATCACAGCACGATGAGTCGTTGGCCTCTGGGAGAATCGGTTGGGGCGCAGGAGATGCCGTTAGTCATTTGGGTACTATCGCCTGGATGCTGAAGCTCCTAGTAGCCAGAAGAATCTGAGCGGTAATCCTCCATGGCCAGCAGCAGGGAGTTTTCGAGGCCAACTCGCACTGGAGCTGGCAACTGTCAGCGGAAGAGGTGAGTGAAGAGGAATCCGCCATCATCTGTTCCTAGCAAGGACAGCGTGCTCTCCATGAGCTCGAGAATGGTACCATCACCCAGGCATGAGAAAGAGAGGAGTTTCTCAGCCCGCTCTGTGTTGGAGAGGAAGCAGCGCTGCAGCAGCAGTGCCTTGAGAGCGGTATATTTCCCTTGGGTGGGGGGGCTCCCAGAGGAAGGTCATCACACAGCGGATGGACAGTGGATACAGCAAGGCCATCACATGATGGTATTTCGTGTTCGGCTGAAACGCCACGAAGAGCAAACTGATCTTCGACGTGCACAAACCACAAAGGAGGGTTGTGAAGACAAAAATCTGGCAGCTTAACCACCACAGCAAAAATTAAAACCTACAGCTCTGCTATCACTTCCGATATAAATGAAGACAAGAAACTAAACAGCAGTGGTGTTTGTAGGGTTACTGAAGTTGGGCTAGCTGGTATATAATGATGTGCTACGTGGTGGCTAGCTACACAGCTATGGTTAGCATAACATAAACACAGTGAAGCTGGAGGATGAAAGTTAACGTGACGGTTCCCCATGCAGTTGCATGGCAGGATGCTGTAAACGGACCAAACTTCAGTTGGGAGATCAACTGCAATATACGGTTAGTCATTTATATACTGCTGCATGGGCTGGGCCAGGGGTGGGCAATCTCAGTCCACGAGGGCCGGTGTCCCTGCAGGTTTTAGATGTGTCTTCGAACCAACACAGCTGATTTAAATGGCTAAATTAGCTCCTCAACATGTCCTGAAGTTCTCCAGAGGCCTGGTAACGAACTAATCATGTGATTCAGGTGTGTTGACCCAAGGTGAGATCTAAAACCTGCAGGGACACCGGCCCTCGTGGACCGAGATTGCCCACCCCTGGGCTGGGCTGTAGTTACATCGTCAGGTTTTAAAAACTGAGCTTTAAAATGAATAGTGATGATAAAAACCGAGAGAGGCCGACAGTGATCACTGACTTTTTTAGGGGCTTGTTCAGATTAAATAGAACAAGATACAAAGCATTAAAACATGTTAAAAACACAACAGCCTTAATAAAATCAGAATAGTTTGGACCCAGAAGCAGGTTTCATCACGTCATCACTTAAAGCTTGGATATCCCACCTGCAATGAATGTTTTAATGCAGTACAGTTATTATTATCACTTGTCACATCCTGTTTATGACAGTTAAAATAAATAACATTCATATAAGAAATCAAATTGTCTCATGTAAACTGTATATAGCGTTAAATAGGCCTACACTACTGTACTTTAATGTCGGTCATAAGGGTGGTACTTCAGGAGCCATATATGACGCTTGTAAAAAGTTTGAGAACCACCGGTCTAGACTGTTTCTTTAGTACACTTCAATCAGCATTTAAAATCAGTGCTTACTGCACTGAGCTGAAGGCTAATTAGAAGGAAGGTTTGCTTCGGCTCCTACTGGCAGCCAAAGAAGTTTTGCAGGAAAGTAGAGTTTAGTCCTAATGATCTTGTATTTGCATGCCCAGTCACAGGTTCTTTGGCCATTGTACATGACCAGTGGCCTAGAGAGAGGCTTTATGAAAAAGGTGAGATACCTGAGGAGAAGTTCTCTTTTGAGAACTCGAGTGTGAGTGTTGTCACCACTTGTTCAGGCTAATTTTTTGGTCCTTGCTCACTTGTAAAACTGTTATTCTTACAAGACTACCTGGTTGAAATGCCCAACAAAAAAAAAATTCTACTAAAATCTCTCATGTAAATTTACTCAACCCATAGTATGCATGCTGCCCATCTTCTGAATTGCCTGTTAATAGTTAGCGACACGTGGAATTCCTCCTCTGTTGGTCAACATTGCAGCATCTAATTCATCTCAGGTGGTGTCAGCAATGGTGTCAGAAAGAAGGTGTATTAGGAGATGGAAAACAACAACCTTGCCTTAAAAATTCAGAACCTCTGGGTAACAAGTCTGCTGTATTGGGACATTTGGATGAAAATATCCCAGATGAATTAACATCATGCAGTCTTATCCATTCCTGTTCTCAGATACACCATCTTCTACTCATTTAATGGAGCATGATGTTACCTATTAAACAGCATTTTTACCAGTTATCTCCTGATAAGTGAAGAAGATATAATAATGGAAGAGGATATGCACCTGACTTTGTAACTGCACACCCACCTGCTTTGACCAGGTGGGTGTGGCAAAGTTTGTGAGGATGTTTGACCTTTTGAAAGAGAACCAGGATTTTCCTCTATCTCAAGAGCCAAATTTCTTTCATTATTCCTTTAAGTCTGTATTCATATACTGTCAGGCCATTTGGTCTTTGAAATGTTGCTGGTGCATTTCAAAGACTCATGAACACAGTTGTGTCAGGATTGCATGGCTGTACAGTATGTTTAGACAATGTAGTTGTATAGAGATTGAAAATGTGACGTAATTTCTGGGGTAAAACCGCAAAGGATTGTAGGTACAAGTGGCTAGCGCGCACAGGCTATTACAAGACAACAGTTACACAGAGATAAACAGAGAAACAAAGAATGGCCATAGCCGGTCGCATGACAGCCACTGGAAGCCGATGGGTAAAGCGATCGGTTTTTAACGGATTCCTTTGTGGAAGAAAAATTGTTCAAGTCATGTTTCCGAAGTCACAAAGAGGTGAAGGATGGCCTGGATTGCGGGGTACGTTCCGAAACACACGGTGGTACAAGAAATCCCTTTCACTGGAAAGAACAGTGACTGTCACTGACCCTCTCTCTTCAAGTACTCCGAAGCGAAGAGACAGACAGGACGCCCGGGGACGCCGCCGAGTTTTCTTTGCCCCACTCCAATTTTAGTGGATTTTAATGCTGTGGCTGACGCCACTGGACTTTTAGTGTTGTTTTTATGTTTTTACTGTGTGTTCTCCCTTTTTTGTAAATAAATTATATTTTAGTAATCGAGTTTTATATTGTTCTATTGCCTTGGCTACTCCACTGCTCTGTCCATTTTTGAAGGGTTGCCCTTCACTTAGAATAAAACCTGGTGTCCACCTACATATCTGGTTACTCGGAACATGTCAGTGTCCTGTACCCATCCGTCGGTAAACTGGAACTGGGCTTGTTGCAGGGCTCTGAAGTTAACAAACACTTCATGAGTGTATGCACTCACACTTAGGACCATATAATTATAAATATGAGCGTGATGAAAGCTGGGCAGCACGCTAACGTCTTTAGTCCACTCTGTATGCTCGTATGGGTCTAACTCAGGGGTAGGTAACCTTTCTGATGGCGAGTGCCATTTAAAATTTCCTCAGAAGTCAGTGCGCCATATGATTGCATTAGCAATAAATTTAATAACGCTCTATATGAACAGTTACACATTATATAGAACCACTTTATAGAATTATATTTGTTTGCAGATGTTGGCAGCTATCAGCGAATAGTTATCAGCTATTTTGAAACAAAAAATAGACACTTTTTATTCATACCAAGAACTCCATAACAGCAAATGAACTGTACAACAGAAAATACAAATGCTATTTATGGTCTCCTCACAACAATGATAAGAAAAATAAACTGAGCCAATATGGTATGTTTGTTAATACACAGACACACATGTTAATGTGATCTCTGGTCTCCCACTCAGAGACACAGGTCTCCGAGTGTCCAGCATTCAGACGGCTACCTGAGGACACTGATGTGAGAGAAAATCTGCTCACACAGATATGTAGAGCCAAATACTGTCAATAAGGCCTCTGCAATGTTCTGAAGACAGTTAAACTTGTCAGGTAGTGATGTCCAGCAGGTGAAAATACAAGCTCCATGAACATGCACAGCTGTGGATTCCAGCTGCTTCGATGTCGCATTAACTGGCATTAACTCAGCCAGTTAATGCGAGACAAATCTAGCTGCTCATTAAAGATTTCTGGTTTGATCAGAAGATAAAACATTGGTCCATACACCTGAAAGTCCCAAAAATGCATTGTGTCTCGAGTCTATGGATGCATTTTGACTACAGACCGGCCCCCCAGATATTAAAGCCATAAAGCCTTTGAATGAAAACAGACGCTGTTGTGACAGTGATGTACACTGTCTTGTTGGTATATGTATGATTTCTATTCATTTTACGTCAGATAAAAACTTTGGTTGTAAGCTTCAGATAATTATTTAATAACAGCCAGACATTTTAAATGAGAATAAGAAAGTATTTCTTTGTGCCCCCCTTTCCCGGTAATGCCCTACCTGGCCCCCCTGGCAAAACTTTGCTAGACCCGCCCCTGCACAGTTACCAGCTGTCAGCTACAAAGAAAAGGATCCTGGTGTTATTTGTCTCTCAGAAACAGTTCATAACTTTCCTTCAACTCATTCATGTTACCTAAAAGCTAAACCTGTTTCTCCATCACCTGTTCAGCTCTGATGATTCAGTAAGGACATCTCCTGGTTTCATCTTCATGTTTCCCTCTCACCACATATCCAAACCGATATCATGACCAACAGCTTTTACAGCTGTGGCTCCAGCAAACATAAGCTGATACTAGAAATTAATATTAAATAAATTCTAACAACAGCTGATCAAGCTTAAATTTGCTGCTGTTGTTTAGTGCGACATGCGGCGGTTTCCTCTTTCTGGCGCAAAGTGGGCGATAAACAAACAAGAGAGAAAAGCTGATCAGCTGATCATTGATCAGTTTCATGATTAAAGTAGCAACAGGAGAGAGAGGGGAGAGAATGAGAGAAGAAGATGCAGCTGTGCAGCAAAGACAGAATAACTCCAGCTTTGTGTCTTTTTCCATTCTAGCTGAAGTACGGGACAAACTGTGTTCCTTCTCAGCTCAACACGAAACACGTAATAATTTCTCTGAATGCGGGACTATTCCATTTGTACGGGACGGTTGGCAACTCTACTAACCTTATGAATAAAATAAAGTTCACTATCATCATCATAGCACCCACCGAGCTGTATAGAAACTCCATCATGCTAGCTAGCACGCAGTACGAGTTATTGTAACTGACTGTAAAAAGTCAGCATAACGAAAATAAACTCCACCTAAACTTGGTTTATATCTGACCCAGATAGACTGCAGGTCATAACTTCTTACCTGAAGTTCAGTTCACCTGACGCTCCGACCGGCGGCTGCCTCGGGTCTCTCCTCCTCCTTCCTCCCCTCTCCCTCATCCACCTGCTGGCCTCCACCACTTGTTAATTTTACTGAATCTGTGGAAGCTCCGCCATAGCCACCACCAAACAACTGAGTTATTTTTACACCCCGACCAGCGTCTGGCCAATCCACCACCCCAAAAAAAAAATCATCGGGCCACCAAGCAAATGCCCAGTATGCCCAATGGCCAGTCCAGCTATGGTCGTGCATGCCATCAGTTAACCCTTCGCGTGCCAACGGTGGCACGCGTGCCTAGGGTTGCCGATCCCTGCTGTAAATACACATTCACGTATTCTCCAATGGAGTGTGCGTCAGGTCTTTGTGTCACAGTGAATAACAAGCCCAATTTTGATCACAGCAAAGAGGGGAAATACCTTTAACAAGCATAAACATTTGACCATACAACATGCAATTAATTTGCTGGCCTTCCAGCACCTGCCATAATTTCAGGAGAGATGTACAGCATTCCCGTACGATGCCAAGGGGGTACACAGTGGGAAAGGTGGAGTCGGGGGATGCACACACACCCTGGTTCACTAAACCTTGGTTCAGTCTTGGGTGTTGTTACAGGCATAGTGCATGGTGATGGTCACAAATATTCCATGGAATCAGGTAAAATTAAACATAAGGGCAAAACACAAGGCAAACCTTAAAGCTGCGGTTAGTTTCCATCTGGTGGACCCTTTTAATTCTAGACCATGATTGGCCTGGATTTTCTAAGCTGGTGGATGTAAGACAGACGATGGGGAACGGGAACTCTGGATTGAATCATGGCCTGATTTTTACTGGCCAGTAATAAAAAGTATATCACTTTTTATTAGCTCTTGTCAATTATAAAATGCAATATCCTGAAAACACTATTGCTGCACATTTCTACAAAGAGTGTTTGTGTGTGTAGATGCTGACTGACCAGTGCATGTTGTTTATTGCCCAATAATTCATAAAAGAACTTCATATTATTTGGTATTAAGACTAGTGTGCATCACCACCAGACCGACAGAGGGTGTGATGGAGTGACAGCAAGTGACGAGGAAAAATGAGTGCTGCTGAGGCAGTGTGTGTTAAGCACAGAAAAGGTAACTGTAGCTGGCTCCAGGTTTACTTCTTTCTGGCTAAGTCGAAGACACCTGAGCAACCAGAAGTAAAGGTAACTAGAGGCACTGGTGACAGCTGATATTGCTGGATCTCTGGAGTGGAATTCATTTGTGTTTACCAACAGGTCGAGTCATCAGATCAAAAGACCACTAACAGGCCCATTAAATCTTAGTTGTCTAATTATTCAGATATTAAAACAAAAGCAAGTTTAAAAAAAAATAAAACAGCTAGACAACAAATGGACAGCAGTTGACCAGACAGCACTGTGTACCAATAACATCAGAGGCAGAGGAGGCTATACGATAGATTAGGCTGACATGAGAGAACTTACTGATTATGTTCCACTTGAAGCACCAGCTGGAGGTCACTGAACGAGAGCAAGATCTTTCCTCTGACTGGATATTCCTCCTGTAAGGTTATGATGAAAAACTGGGTTAGCTCCAGGTACTTCGGCTTCTTTTCAGTATTCAAAGCCATGCCTATTGGGCTAACTTATGATTTTAAATCTACTATGAATTACAGGTAGATTAAGTGTTTGAAGTTCGTAGTGATCAATATGATTAGAATAGTGCTGTATGAATGAAAAAACATCTCTGATTGCTAGAACCTGTTAGTAGCCTGGCCGCTGCATTTTGTATGGGTTGGAGGCAAGAAAGAGATGATTTGTCCAAGCTGGTAAACAGGGCATTACAATAATCTAAACGCGATGACACAAATGCATGAAAATTTTTTTCCAACATTTCTTATATCAAACTCCGTGAAGTTTGTCTTTTATTTCTTTATGTGTCCCAAAGAGGGCCCATATGTCATAGTGAAGCGTAAAACTGAACGTAATATTGTAAAAGTCATTAGTCTTCTATCCACCTCCGAACAGCGATAAATCATTTTTCAAAGACTTCTCTGATACAGTTTCTCTGGAGAAAGTAAACTAGTGGGTGCTTGGAGGTCTTCCCTCACAGAGAGTTATACGCATTTCTCTGTCCCCATTCAGTCCGCTCAAGAATTGACTACTTTTTGTACAAAAAGAGGATTGTTATAGAATGGCGTCTCAGATCATAATGCAATTTACTTGTCTATACAGGTAGACCAAAAAAAAAAACCCTTAATGTTTGCATTCTTAATAATGGAAAAATAGTTAAGGACATTAGGCAGGACACCTTGACACCTTCCTCAAAAAGAATGGAAAGCTTTAACAGATTTTTCTGAAGCCCAATTTTTTTTAGTGAAATTGTGAAGTTGACCCGTTAATACTGTGGGATTCCTTGAAAAGTTGTCTTCTTCTTTCTAGCGTTTGTCCCGCATAGCAGGGTCCACTTTGCGGCAAATCCGTCTCCATTTGGCACGATCAAGGGCGTCTTCTGGGGTGGCATTGACGATCTTCATGTCTTCCTTTATTCTATCCATCCACCATTTCTTCGGCCTGCCACGGGGTTGCTGGCCACTGGGCTCAAGCCTCATTGCCGTTTTTGTCACTAGGCTGTCGTCTGAGCGTAGTACGTGTCTGTACCACCGTAGCCTTGCCTCGCGCATTTTCTCCATAATTGGTGCGATGCCGAGCCGCTTTCTGACATCTTCATTCCTGACTTGGTTCCAATGCATGAGGCCTAGACACCACCTGAGCATTCGAATTTCCATCGTGTGCAGGGCCTGTTCGTGCTTGGCGGTGGCTGGCCAACACTCCGATCCATACAGGGCAGCTGGGCGGACTACAGTCTTGTAAATCTTGGCCTTGAGATGGTCTGGCATTCGATGGTTGCATAGCACACCCGTCACTTGATGCCACTTCAACCATGCGGCATTGACCCTTGCTCGCATGTCCAGAAGGATATCCCCATCAACACTGATCATCGATCCCAAGTACCTGAATTGGTCGGCCTTGAAAAGTTGTAGTAGGAGGAAAATTAATAAGAATGACTACATAACTTGAACATAGAAGGTAGTAACTAAACCAAAAGAGACTGAACAAATATTTAAAAATTACTATAAAAAAAGCTTTATTCACAGGAGGGCACAGGAAATGGGTCAATATTAGAAGAACTTTACATCCATTACATAGAATTAATAAGGACGAAATAAGCGTAGCTCTAATGCAGAAAAGGCCAGAATACGCTTTTCCACACTTCAGCTGCCAGAAGACAGAGGTGGAAAGTCTCTCCCTGTGATGGGCCGAGCAGTGAAGGAACGTCAGACTTGGTTAAATTATGCAGAAAAATGTAAATCTTGGGCCCATAAAAGAGGTCAAAGTATCAGAACTCTACTCAAAAGCTGACAACAAACAAAACTACTAACTCAAACAAACTGCCCTACCTAAACAAGACCAAAGAGGTAAAACAAATAAAAACCTAACTGAAACTAACATAACAAATTTTCCCAGTTGTTTACACACATTTTCCGAAAGCATGCCTTATATTGTCAGAACTCAACACACAAAAAAAAACACACACACAATGGGCAAAACCCTACAATTCTCCTGCAAAATAAAGTCATCACAATGACTTACTGTAAGCCTTTTTATGGTCAGTGTAACACTTACTACAGACAGTACATAGGCCTACATAAGGGCATTGTAAAGGATTACAGACATATATTACAGATATGTTTGTATTCAAAACACACAAATACATGGTACCGAATATATTTTTACTGCATTCTCCCACAAAAACAATGTACACAGTGTTCATCCCAACCAAAACAAAGTTGCACATACCGTGGTCTACACATACAAACAACAGAAGAATGTACTGAATACAGTTACAGTAAAAAAAAAAAATCCACATCACAACCAATATGCTTGTGATGCAATATTCTGTCCAACTTTACACCTATCCTTGGCATCACTGCATCACTGCACTACCTTGTAGTACCATATCACCCTATTAGAGCACTTCGCTCTCACACTGCAGGCTTACTTGTTGTTCCTAGAGTATTTAAAAGTAGAATGGGAGGCAGAGCCTTCAGTTTTCAGGCCCCTCTTCTGTGGAACCAGCTTCCAGTTTGGATTCGGGAGACGGACACTATCTCTACTTTCAAGATTAGGCTTAAAACTTTCCTTTTTGCTAAAGCATATAGTTAGGGCTGGACCAGATGACCCCGAATCCTCCCTTAGTTATGCTGCAATAGACGTAGGCTGCCGGGGGATTCCCATGATGCATTGAGTTTTTCCTTTCCAGTCACCTTTCTCACTCTCTATGTGTTAATAGACCTCTCTGCATTGAATCGTACTTGTTATTAATCTCTGTCTCTCTTCCACAGCATGTCTTCTATCCTGTTTTCCTTCTCTCACCCCAACCGGTCGCAGCAGATGGCCCCGCCCCTCCCTGAGCCTGGTTCTGCTGGAGGTTTCTTCCTGTTAAAACGGAGTTTTTCCTTCCCACTGTCGCCAAAGTGCTTGCTCATAGGGGGTCATATGATTGTTGGGTTTTTCTCTGTATCTATTATTGTAGGATCTACTGTACAATATAAAGCGCCTTGAGGCGACTGTTGTTGTGATTTTATATAAATAAAATTGAATTGAATATTTTCCCTTCAATTTAAATTTATGAATATGTTGTCAAATCACAACAACAGTTGTCTCATATAGGGCAGGGTGCAGGGTAAAAACCATATATATATTAAACACACATCTGACCTTTGTGGCAGGTTCTGTATGCTTCTTTGTTTGACTTGGAGAAATCCATTCCACCATCACTGTCCTTCCCTTGTGCAGCCCTTGGAGACACAAAAGAATTAGGAAGATTAATATAATGTGGGTTTGCTTACATAGACTGGGTAGGCTTGCTACAGTGCAGCATCACTACGTCTCTGAGAAAAAAAATAGCAGTCAGAGTGCATAAAAGATGCCATCCCTTTTTAATTTAGGAAGGCTGCTGGTTGAATAAGATATCAACTTCAGTATTCTGTTTTATTGTGTGAGGTCAGGTGTAAGTGTGTTCGGAATGTAGATTATTCACAGCTATTCCAGCATGCAGACTGGAAAAAGCTGCAGCTGACGTATACTTTTGGACTAGATGGGATTTATCAAACAAAGAAACTATACATCCATTCAGTATACATTACTGCCATCTTGTGGCCGGAGTCTGCTACTGTTGTTGTCACTTATGTGAACTGGGAAAGACCATCTCTGAATTGAGGAGCTGGCCTAAGGGTACATCTTTCACCATCTTACAATGCTGTGACTGCAGTCATTCCTCAACTCTCTGTGAATGGTACTCATGGTCACTGATCAATAACCACTGATCGATGGTCATGACAATTTGCATATGAATGCTCATGAAACTGACCTCTGTGCCCAGTGTTAGACAGTAATTAGGTAAATGTAAAGTTTATAACATTACCTGCAATCAGATGAGACTGAGACTGAAGCCACTTGGATGAGTGATGAAACGTTTCTCCCCCTGAAAACACTATATCCAGATAAGAAGAATCAATTTTCTGGTATTTTATTTATTACTGTTTTCTTAACTGCACCGGTGCAACAGAGATTCTACACTCTTAAAAATGCTGGGGTTTTTTCATAACTCGACGGCTGGGTTAAAGCTGCAGGTTCGTAAGTTGGGTTATTGTGACCAAATATTGGTTGAGAAATCATGACTCAGGAGTTGGGTTGGTAATGTGCCAGGTTCTTCAATTCACTCCACAGCTTGACTAATTCTGTTGAGTCATAGGTTGGACAGCTTTGATAAAATATTGAGTCAAAATTTTACCCAATTGTTTGGGTTGAAGATAAGCCTCAGAAGAAGCCACATCATTCTTCACAAACTGCCATTTTCAACTAGACTGTGATCTGATCAGATATCACTGGACTTCTCCACTACTATGAAATAAAACATGGGAAGTAAAAAGTGAATTCTAACACTTTGAAAATCATGCTTACTTATCTTTATTTTTTGTAACTTATATCTATGTACATTCACTTTAATGAAAATTAAAAATGAGAAACGTTATCCCTGCTAACTTTTGAGTATTGTGATGGACCGAGCAGTAAAGGAACGTCAGGCACAGGTTAAAGTACAAAAATTTTTTTTTTTATTTGACCCTAAAACACACTTGGTTAAATTATACAGAGAATTCAAAATCTTGGGCCCATAAAAGAGGTCAAAGTAACAGAACTCTTCTCAGAAGCTGGCAACAAACAACACTGCTAACTGAAACAAACTAACATACCTAAATTAGACAAAGGGGAAACTTAAACAGTGTCTGATCAGCCAACAAAAACAAAACACAGAAAGGCATAGAACACACAAACCCAACTAAAACTAACATAACAAATTCCATTTCCCCCCATGGTCCAGAACTGTGGTATGACCCAATTTGCAGGTCTCCACATATGCTTGCTCCGCCCCTTTTAGCTCATCAACCAAGGGACTAGGAGCAGCTGCCACTGAGGTAACTCAGAAAACAAAGAAAGATTAAATCATACATAACAGTGTAAACTAAAATGTGCGCACTTATTTTAGAATACAGTATTATGTGATTGTATAAGTAAACTAGAAAGCGAAAATTTCAGAAGAAATTTTATGTGTGCCTATGCCGCTGCTAATCTGTGTAGTTTTCCATTCATACGGCTACAGACAGCAAAACTCAGAAGAGCAGCCATTCTCCACCATGAATTATGGTAAAAACAAACACCGCTCGCGCCTCACAGATGACAGCTTACAGTTTTGGGTAAAGATGAGGTCACTTTGTACAGCCCCGATTTGCAGACGCTGTGCACACAGGTTCATAAGCAGAAGTCCCTCTGTACCACGGCAGACCCCGACAATGTTTGCACGAACACACTTTGAACCAGTACGTTATGGACCACTTTTCACACATGGTTGATGTACCCTCCCAGCCAGCTGTAGCTTTTCAACTCACAGCCCGACACACACCCAAAAAACAGCCGAGAGAGCACAGACTACGCCCGAGAGGTGTGATTGCAGATGCCCCTCAGGTGGGTCCACCTCCCCTGCAGCGGCACTGCAGACCACGCCCCGCCACACATATCAAACACGTAAAATAAATATTTATGCACTTTTGCATTCACTTTTTGTTTTTTGTTATTTTTACACAGTGTTCTGAATGATGAACAATGGTCTACAGCCAATCTTGTGTATTATTATACAAACTTTGGTTGTAAGATTCAGATAACTATTTAATAAAAGCTAAATATTTTATACAGGGAGTGCAGAATTATTAGGCAAATGAGTATTTTGTCCACATCATCCCCTTCATGCATGTTGTCTTACTCCAAGCTGTATAGGCTCGAAAGCCTACTACCAATTAAGCATATTAGGTGATGTGCATCTCTGTAATGAGAAGGGGTATGGTCTAATGACATCAACACCCTATATCAGGTGTGCATAATTATTAGGCAACTTCCTTTCCTTTGGCAAAATGGGTCAAAAGAAGGACTTGACAGGCTCAGAAAAGTCAAAAATAGTGAGATATCTTGCAGAGGCATGCAGCAGTCTTAAAATTGCAAAGCTTCTGAAGCGTGATCATCGAACAATCAAGCGTTTCATTCAAAATAGTCAACAGGGTCGCAAGAAGCGTGTGGAAAAACCAAGGGGCAAAATAACTGCCCATGAACTGAGAAAAGTCAAGCGTGCAGCTGCCAAGATGCCACTTGCCACCAGTTTGGCCATATTTCAGAGCTGCAACATCACTGGAGTGCCCAAAAGCACAAGGTGTGCAATACTCAGAGACATGGCCAAGGTAAGAAAGGCTGAAAGACGACCACCACTGAACAAGACACACAAGCTGAAACGTCAAGACTGGGCCAAGAAATATCTCAAGACTGATTTTTCTAAGGTTTTATGGACTGATGAAATGAGAGTGAGTCTTGATGGGCCAGATGGATGGGCCCGTGGCTGGATTGGTAAAGGGCAGAGAGCTCCAGTCCCACTCAGACGCCAGCAAGGTGGAGGTGGAGTACTGGTTTGGGCTGGTATCATCAAAGGTGAGCTTGTGGGGCCTTTTCGGGTTGAGGATGGCGTCAAGCTCAACTCCCAGTCCTACTGCAAGTTTCTGGAAGACACCTTCTTCAAGCAGTGGTACAGGAAGAAGTCTGCATCCTTCAAGAAAAACATGATTTTCATGCAGGACAATGCTCCATCACACGCGTCCAAGTACTCCACAGCGTGGCTGGCAAGAAAGGGTTTAAAAGAAGAAAAACTAATGACATGGCCTCCTTGTTCACCTGATCTGAACCCCATTGAGAACCTGTGGTCCATCATCAAATGTGAGATTTACAAGGAGGGAAAACAGTACACCTCTCTGAACAGTGTCTGGGAGGCTGTGGTTGCTGCTGCACGCAATGTTGATGGTGAACAGATCAAAACACTGACAGAATCCATGGATGGCAGGCTTTTGAGTGTCCTTGCAAAGAAAGGTGGCTATATTGGTCGCTGATTTGTTTTTGTTTTGTTTTTGAATGTCAGAAATGTATATTTGTGAATGTGGAGATGTTATATTGGTTTCACTGGTAAAAATAAATAATTGAAATGGGTATATATTTGTTTTTTGTTAAGTTGCCTAATAATTATGCACAGTAATAGTCACCTGCACACACAGATATCCCCCTAAAATAGCTAAAACTAAACACAAACTAAAAACTACTTCCGAAAACATTCAGCTTTGATATTAATGTGTTTTTTGGGTTCATTGAGAACATGGTTGTTGTTCAATAATAAAATTATTCCTCAAAAATACAACTTGCCTAATAATTCTGCACTCCCTGTATGAGAGTAAGAAAGAAAAGTATATCTTTGTGTCCACCTTTCTCTGTTAATGCCCTACCTGGCCCCCTGGCAAAAGCTTTGCTAGATCCGCCCCTGCACAGTTACCAGCTGTCAGCTAAATAAAAAAAGGAGCTTGGTGTTTATTTCTCTCAGAAACAGTTCATAACTTCCCTTCAACTCATTCATGTCACCTAAAAAAAAGGTAAACCTGTTTCTCCATCACCAGTTCAGCTCTGATGATTCAGTAAGGTCATCTCCTGGTTTCGACCAGCCGCTTCTACAGCTGTGGCTCCAGCAAACATCAGCTGATACTAGAAATTAAAATCAAATGAATTCTAACAACAGCTGATCAAGCTTAAACGTGCTGCTGTTGTTTAGCGCGATAAACAAACAAGAGAGAAAAGCCGATCATTGATCAGTTTCATGACTGAAGTTTGAACAGGCGAGAGAATGACAGGGGAGGCTGTCATAAAGTTCAACATCAGTAACTTAGCGCGCACACAGCTGTATAGAAACTCCATCGTGCTAGCTACCACGCAGTACGAGTTATTATAACTGATTGTAAAAAGTCAGCACAACGAAAATAAACTACACCTAAACTCGGTTTATATCTGACCCAAATAGAGTGCAGGTCATAACTTCTTACCTGAAATTCAGTTCACCTCACGCTCCGACCGGCAGCCGCCTGCTTCTCCTGCCTTCGGTTTCCCTGATCCACGATCTACCACCGGTCGATCGGCGGTCGCCTCGCCGCCTCGTTCCCCGCATGTTCTTTCTGACACACACCGGTGGATAGCTGCCCTCGGTTGTAGCTCCGCGTCAGCGACTACCAAACAACTCAGTTATTTTTTCCACATCGACCAGCATCTGGACAATCCACCGCCTTTCACTGTTTGTACCGTTACTAAAAAAAAACCCTCATCGGCTCATAAAAACGAAAAATAAGTCCAGCTATGACCCTGAGTCAAAAAGACAGCCAGCTCGGGTTAGCTAGCTACCTGTCTAGCTCTTTGCAGGCACCGAAAACATCAGAGCTAATATGGGATGTCTTGGTAACACGAGCAGATATTTGAAGTTTACATCTGGCCAATCCACCACCTTTCACTGTTTATACCGTTACTAAAATGAATAAATAAATAAATCATCGGTCCATATAAACGAAAAATAAGTCCAGCTAAAACACATACTGTCGGCGAGCGACCGGGTGCTGACACGAGTTTCACCCGCCTCAATATAAGCCAAGCCTGGGTGCTTTTCACGAAGGGTCGCTAGCGGTGCTAGCTAACTATGCTAGCGGCGCTAGCTAGCTAGCCGGCTATCAGCAACACATAAGAGAACTGCTGCTAAATAAACTACACCTAAACTCGGTTTATATCTGACCCAAATAGAGTGCAGGTCATAACTTCTTACCTGAAATTCAGTTCACCTCACGCTCCTGCCTTCGCTTTCCCTGATCCACGATTGATCGGCGGTAGCCTCACCGCCTTGTATGTCTCGTTCGCGGCATGTCCTTTCTGTCACACACCGGTGGATAGCTGCCCTCTGTTGTAGCGCCACCACCAAACAACTCAGTTATTTTTTCCACATCGACCAGCATCATCGGCCCATATAAACGAAAAATAAGTCCAGCTAAGACACAGACCCTTGCCGAGCGATCGGGCGATTAAACAAATTTTAGCCACCTCACTATCAGCCAAGCCTGGGTGGTTTTTCACGAAGGGGCGCTAGCTAGCTAGCTAGCTAGCCGGCTATCAGCAACACTTAAGAGAATTGTCGCTAATATGGGATGTCTTGATAAAACGAGCAGATATTTGAAGTTTACACACCTACATTCTCGCCTGAAAATATCTTAAAAGTGTATTTTGTGACCTAGAAACACGAATAAAAGACATATAAAACGAAGTGGTGTCCGCCATTGTTTGACTCGGTAGAGGCATGCTATGAATTGTGGGATATGTAGTTTTCACCAAGCATGGCACTCTTTAGGCCGTACTACTCCCGGTATACCACTAGAGAGAGCCAACACACCACAAATGAAGTCTGTTTCTATGGTGCCAAAAGCAGAATCTTTCTCAGGAGCCTAGAAATTGGCCTAAATTTGCACTAAAATCTAAATATTTCAAAAACTATAAAAGTTATAAACACCAAAAGTCACACCATACTAGCCCAGCTCCAGCCACACAAAATGATGTAACATATGTACCCCTATTGTCAAAACTGTTTGGCAGAGGAGCGCGGGAAAATTTTCACTAAAATATTAATATTTAAAAAACTATAATAGTCATAAACACCAAAAGTCATAGCACACCATTCCAGATCCAGCCGCACAAAATGAGGTAACATATATGAAGCTTTTCTCAAAACTGCGGGGCGTGATACGTGCCGAAATTTAGGCGGAAGATGGAGAATAATAATAATAATAACTAGAAAGCGAAAATTTCAGAAGAAATTTTATGTGTGCCTATGCCGCTGCTAATCACTGTAGTTGCCATTCATACGGCTACAGACAGCAAAACTCAGAAGAGCAGCCATTCTCCACCATGAACTATGGTAAAAACAAACACCGCTCACGCTTCACAGATGACAGCTTACAGTTTTGTGTAAAGATGAAGTTACTTCGTACAGCGCCGATTTGCAGACGCTGTGCACACAGGTTCATGAGCAGAAGTCCCATTGTACCACGGCAGACCCGACAATGTTTGCATGAACACGCTTTGAAGCATTACATTATAGACCACTTTTCACACATGCATTCACTTTTTGTTTTTTGTTATTTCTACACAGTGTTCTGAATTATGAACAATGGTCTACAGCCAATCTTGTGTATTATTATACAAACTTTGGTTGTGAGATTCAGATAACTATTTAATAAAAGCTAAATATTTTATATGAGAGTAAGAAAGAAAAGTATATCTTTATGTCCACCTTTCTCTGTTAATGCCCTACCTGGCCCCCTGGCAAAAGCTTTGCTAGATCCGCCCCTGCACAGTTACCAGCTGTCAGCTACACAAAAAAAGGAGCTTGGTGTTTACAGGGAGTGCAGAATTATTAGGTAAATCAGTATTTTGTCCACATCATCCTCTTCATGCATGTTGTCTTACTCCAAGCTGTATAGGCTCGAAAGCCTACTACCAATTAAGCATATTAGGTGATGTGCATCTCTGTAATGAGAAGGGGTATGGTCTAATGACATCAACACCCTATATCAGGTGTGCATAATTATTAGGCAACCTCCTTTCCTTTGGCAAAATGGGTCAAAAGAAGGACTTGACAGGCTCAGAAAAGTCAAAAATAGTGAGATATCTTGCAGAGGGATGCAGCAGTCTTAAAATTGCAAAGCTTCTGAAGCGTGATCATCGAACAATCAAGCGTTTCATTCAAAATAGTCAACAGGGTCGCAAGAAGCGTGTGGAAAAACCAAGGCGCAAAATAACTGCCCATGAACTGAGAAAAGTCAAGCGTGCAGCTGCCAAGATGCCACTTGCCACCAGTTTGGCCATATTTCAGAGCTGCAACATCACTGGAGTGCCCAAAAGCACAAGGTGTGCAATACTCAGAGACACGGCCAAGGTAAGAAAGGCTGAAAGACGACCACCACTGAACAAGACACACAAGCTGAAACGTCAAGACTGGGCCAAGAAATATCTCAAGACTGATTTTTCTAAGGTTTTATGGACTGATGAAATGAGAGTGAGTCTTGATGGGCCAGATGGATGGGCCCGTGGCTGGATTGGTAAAGGGCAGAGAGCTCCAGTCCGACTCAGACGCCAGCAAGGTGGAGGTGGAGTACTGGTTTGGGCTGGTATCATCAAAGATGAGCTTGTGGGGCCTTTTCGGGTTGAGGATGGAGTCAAGCTCAACTCCCAGTCCTACTGCCAGTTTCTGGAAGACACCTTCTTCAAGCAGTGGTACAGGAAGAAGTCTGCATCCTTCAAGAAAAACATGATTTTCATGCAGGACAATGCTCCATCACACGCGTCCAAGTACTCCACAGCGTGGCTGGCAAGAAAGGGTATAAAAGAAGAAAAACTAATGACATGGCCTCCTTGTTCACCTGATCTGAACCCCATTGAGAACCTGTGGTCCATCATCAAATGTGAGATTTACAAGGAGGGAAAACAGTACACCTCTCTGAACAGTGTCTGGGAGGCTGTGGTTGCTGCTGCACGCAATGTTGATGGTGAACAGATCAAAACACTGACAGAATCCATGGATGGCAGGCTTTTGAGTGTCCTTGCAAAGAAAGGTGGCTATATTGGTCGCTGATTTGTTTTTGTTTTGTTTTTGAATGTCAGAAATGTATATTTGTGAATGTGGAGATGTTATATTGGTTTCACTGGTAAAAATAAATAATTGAAATGGGTATATATTTGTTTTTTGTTAAGTTGCCTAATAATTATGCACAGTAATAGTCACCTGCACACACACATATCCCCCTAAAATAGCTAAAACTATAAACTACTTCCAAAAACATTCAGCTTTGATATTAATGAGTTTTTTGGGTTCATTGAGAACATGGTTGTTGTTCAATAATAAAATTATTCCTCAAAAATACAACTTGCCTAATAATTCTGCACTCCCTGTATGAGAGTAAGAAAGAAAAGTATATCTTTGTGTCCACCTTTCTCTGTTAATGCCCTACCTGGCCCCCTGGCAAAAGCTTTGCTAGATCCGCCCCTGCACAGTTACCAGCTGTCAGCTACACAAAAAAAGGAGCTTGGTGTTTGTCTCTCAGAAACAGTTCATAACTTCCCTTCAACTCATTCATGTCACCTAAGGGAAAACCTGTTTCTCCATCACCTGTTCAGCTCTGATGATTCAGTAAGGATATCTGGTTTGGAACAGCCGTTTTTACAGCTGTGGCTGCAGCAAACATCAGCTGATACTAGAAATTAAAAGCAAATGAATTCTAACAACAGCTGATCAAGCTTAAACGTGCTGCTGTTGTTTAGCGCGATAAACAAACAAGAGAGAAAAGCCGATCATTGATCAGTTTCATGATTGAAGTTTCAACAGGCGAGAGAATGACAGGGGAGGCTTCGTAACGACAGAATAAATCATAATATTTTCTCTGAATGTGGCACGATTCCGTTTGTACGGCAACTCTACGAACTAACCATTATGAATAAAATAAAGTCCAACGTCAGTAACTTAGCGCGCACACAGCTGTATATAAACTCCCGTCGTGCTAGCTAGCACGCAGTACGATTGTAAAAAGTCAGCACAACGAAAATAAACTACACCTAAACTCTGTTTATATCTGACCCAAATAGAGTGCAGTTCATAACTTCTTACCTGAAATTCAGTTCACCTCACGCTCCTGCCTTCGCTTTCCCTGATCCATGATTGACCACCGCGTTAGCAATCGCCTGCCCGGCCTCATATGTCTCGTTGGCGGCATGTCCTTTCTGTCACACACCGGTGGGTAGCTGCCCTCTGTTGTAGCTCCACCACCAAACAACTCAGTTATTTTTTCCACATCCAGCTGTAACTCCGATTCTATGCGAGCATTTGCGAGAGACCAGGGAGGTGAAACGACAGAGAGAGTCCCCTCGCTATCCATTTGCAGCAGCTAGCTAGGTAGCCAGCTAGGTAGCCGGCTAGCTGTCAGGCAGGACCGACGTAGTCAGAGCACTGTCGCTAAATATGGGATGTCTTGATAAAACAAGCAGATATTTGAAGTTTACACACCTACATTCTCGCCTGAAAATATCTTAAAAGCTTATTTTGTGACCTAGAAACAAGAATAAAAGACATATAAAATGAAGTGGTGGCCGCCATTGTTCACTCTGTAGAGGCGTGCTATGAATTGTGGGATATTGAGTTTTCCACCAAGCATTACCGTAACTTTTGAATGATTTGCGCAACCTTAAAAATTCCAATGCTCCTGAAAGCAGCGACGCTGTGCGCACCGTTGAAATTGTCATCATTACGGTAATCCAAATAAGGGTAGACAGGCTGTACCACTCCCGGCATACCACTAGAGAGAGCCAACACACCACAAATGAAGTCTGTTTATTTGGCGCCAAAAGATGAATTGGCCTAAATTTGCACTAAAATATTAATATTTAAAAAACTATAAAAGTCATGAACACCAAAAGTCATGACATAATAGTCCAGCTCCAGCCGCACAAAATGATCTAACATATGTAACCCTAATGTCAAAGCTGTTCGGCAGAGGAGCGCGGGAAAATTTTCACTAAAATATTAATATTTAAAAAACTATAAAATTCACAAAGACCAAAAGTCATAGCACACCATTCCAGATCCGGCCGCACAAAATGAGGTAACATATATGAAGCTTGTCTCAAAACTGCGGGGCGAGATTCGCTGCAAAATTTCAGGCGGAAACTGGAGAATAATAATAATAATAACTAGAAAGCGAAAATTTCAGAAGAAATTTTATGTGTGCCTATGCCGCTGGTAATCAGTGTAGTTTGCCATTCATACGGCTACAGAGAGCAAAACTCAGCAGAGCAGCCATTCTCCACCATGAATTATGATAAAAACAAACACCGCTCGCGCCTCACAGATGACAGCTTACAGTTTTGGGTAAAGATGAGGTGACTTCGTACAGCCCCGATTTGCAGACGCTGTGCACAGAGGTTCATGAGCAGAAGTCCCATTGTATCACGGCAGACCCGACAATGTTTGCATGAACATGCTTTGAAGCATTACGTTATGGACCACTTTTCACACATGGTTGGTGTACCCACACAGGCAGCCGTAGCTTTTCAACTCATAGCCCAACACACACCCAAAAAACAGCCAAGAGAGCACAGACTTTACACCCGTGGGTCCACCTCCCCTGCAGCGGCACTGCAGACCACGCCCCGACACACATCAAACACATAAAATAAATATGTATGCACTTTCGCATTCACTTTTTGTTTTTTGTTATTTTTACATAGTGTTCTGAATGATGAACAATGGTCTACAGCCAATCTTGTGTATTATTATACAAACTTTGGTTGTAAGATTCAGATAACTATTTAATAAAAGCTAAATATTTTATACAGGGAGTGCAGAAATATTAGGCAAATGAGTATTTTGTCCACATCATCCTCTTCATGCATGTTGTCTTACTCCAAGCTGTATAGGCTCGAAAGCCTACTACCAATTAAGCATATTAGGTGATGTGCATCTCTGTAATGAGAAGGGGTATGGTCTAATGACATCAACACCCTATATCAGGTGTGCATAATTATTAGGCAACTTCCTTTCCTTTGGCAAAATGGGTCAAAAGAAGGACTTGACAGGCTCAGAAAAGTCAAAAATAGTGAGATATCTTGCAGAGGCATGCAGCAGTCTTAAAATCGCAAAGCTTCTGAAGCGTGATCATCGAACAATCAAGCGTTTCATTCAAAATAGTCAACAGGGTCGCAAGAAGCGTGTGGAAAAACCAAGGTGCAAAATAACTGCCCATGAACTGAGAAAAATCAAGCGTGCAGCTGCCAAGATGCCACTTGCCACCAGTTTGGCCATATTTCAGAGCTGCAACATCACTGGAGTGCCCAAAAGCACAAGGTGTGCAATACTCAGAGACATGGCCAAGGTAAGAAAGGCTGAAAGACGACCACCACTGAACAAGACACACAAGCTGAAACGTCAAGACTGGGCCAAGAAATATCTCAAGACTGATTTTTCTAAGGTTTTATGGACTGATGAAATGAGAGTGAGTCTTGATGGGCCAGATGGATGGGCCCGTGGCTGGATTGGTAAAGGGCAGAGAGCTCCAGTCCCACTCAGACGCCAGCAAGGTGGAGGTGGAGTACTGGTTTGGGCTGGTATCATCAAAGGTGAGCTTGTGGGGCCTTTTCGGGTTGAGGATGGCGTCAAGCTCAACTCCCAGTCCTACTGCAAGTTTCTGGAAGACACCTTCTTCAAGCAGTGGTACAGGAAGAAGTCTGCATCCTTCAAGAAAAACATGATTTTCATGCAGGACAATGCTCCATCACACGCGTCCAAGTACTCCACAGCGTGGCTGGCAAGAAAGGGTTTAAAAGAAGAAAAACTAATGACATGGCCTCCTTGTTCACCTGATCTGAACCCCATTGAGAACCTGTGGTCCATCATCAAATGTGAGATTTACAAGGAGGGAAAACAGTACACCTCTCTGAACAGTGTCTGGGAGGCTGTGGTTGCTGCTGCACGCAATGTTGATGGTGAACAGATCAAAACACTGACAGAATCCATGGATGGCAGGCTTTTGAGTGTCCTTGCAAAGAAAGGTGGCTATATTGGTCGCTGATTTGTTTTTGTTTTGTTTTTGAATGTCAGAAATGTATATTTGTGAATGTGGAGATGTTATATTGGTTTCACTGGTAAAAATAAATAATTGAAATGGGTATATATTTGTTTTTTGTTAAGTTGCCTAATAATTATGCACAGTAATAGTCACCTGCACACACAGATATCCCCCTAAAATAGCTAAAACTAAACACAAACTAAAAACTACTTCCGAAAACATTCAGCTTTGATATTAATGTGTTTTTTGGGTTCATTGAGAACATGGTTGTTGTTCAATAATAAAATTATTCCTCAAAAATACAACTTGCCTAATAATTCTGCACTCCCTGTATGAGAGTAAGAAAGAAAAGTATATCTTTGTGTCCACCTTTCTCTGTTAATGCCCTACCTGGCCCCTGGCAAAAGCTTTGCTAGATCCGCCCCTGCACAGTTACCAGCTGTCAGCTAAATAAAAAAAAGGAGCTTGGTGTTTATTTCTCTCAGAAACAGTTCATAACTTCCCTTCAACTCATTCATGTCACCTAAAAAAAAGGTAAACCTGTTTCTCCATCACCAGTTCAGCTCTGATGATTCAGTAAGGTCATCTCCTGGTTTCGACCAGCCGCTTCTACAGCTGTGGCTCCAGCAAACATCAGCTGATACTAGAAATTAAAATCAAATGAATTCTAACAACAGCTGATCAAGCTTAAACGTGCTGCTGTTGTTTAGCGCGATAAACAAACAAGAGAGAAAAGCCGATCACTGATCAGTTTCATGACTGAAGTTTGAACAGGCGAGAGAATGACAGGGGAGGCTGTCATAAACTCCATCGTGCTAGCTACCACGCAGTACGAGTTATTATAACTGATTGTAAAAAGTCAGCACAACAAAAATAAACTACACCTAAACTCGGTTTATATCTGACCCAAATAGAGTGCAGGTCATAACTTCTTACCTGAAATTCAGTTCACCTCACGCTCCGACCGGCAGCCGCCTGCTTCTCCTGCCTTCGGTTTCCCTGATCCACGATCTACCACCGGTCGATCGGCGGTCGCCTCGCCGCCTCGTTCCCCGCATGTTCTTTCTGACACACACCGGTGGATAGCTGCCCTCGGTTGTAGCTCCGCGTCAGCGACTACCAAACAACTCAGTTATTTTTTCCACATCGACCAGCATCTGGACAATCCACCGCCTTTCACTGTTTGTACCGTTACTAAAAAAAACCCCTCATCGGCTCATAAAAACGAAAAATAAGTCCAGCTATGACCCTGAGTCAAAAAGACAGCCAGCTCGGGTTAGCTAGCTACCTGTCTAGCTCTTTGCAGGCACCGAAAACATCAGAGCTAATATGGGATGTCTTGGTAACACGAGCAGATATTTGAAGTTTACATCTGGCCAATCCACCACCTTTCACTGTTTATACCATTACTAAAATGAATAAATAAATAAATCATCGGTCCATATAAACGAAAAATAAGTCCAGCTAAAACACATACTGTCGGCGAGCGACCGGGTGCTGACACGAGTGTCACCCGCCTCAATATAAGCCAAGCCTGGGTGCTTTTTCACGAAGGGTCGCTAGCGGTGCTAGCTAACTATGCTAGCGGCACTAGCTAGCTAGCCGGCTATCAGCAACACATAAGAGAACTGCTGCTAAATAAACTACACCTAAACTCGGTTTATATCTGACCCAAATAGAGTGCAGGTCATAACTTCTTACCTGAAATTCAGTTCACCTCACGCTCCTGCCTTCGCTTTCCCTGATCCACGATTGACCTCCGCGTTAGCAAACACCGGTCGATCGGCGGTAGCCTCACCGCCTTGTATGTCTCGTTCGCGGCATGTCCTTTCTGTCACACACCGGTGGATAGCTGCCCTCTGTTGTAGCTCCACCACCAAACAACTCAGTTATTTTTTCCACATCGACCAGCATCATCGGCCCATATAAACGAAAAATAAGTCCAGCTAAGACACAGACCCTTGCCGAGCGATCGGGCGATTAAACAAATTTTAGCCACCTCACTATCAGCCAAGCCTGGGTGGTTTTTCACGAAGGGGCGCTAGCTAGCTAAGCTAGCGGCGCTAGCTAGCTAGCCGGCTATCAGCAACACTTAAGAGAATTGTCGCTAATATGGGATGTCTTGATAAAACGAGCAGATATTTGAAGTTTACACACCTACATTCTCGCCTGAAAATATCTTAAAAGTGTATTTTGTGACCTAGAAACACGAATAAAAGACATATAAAACGAAGTGGTGTCCGCCATTGTTTAACTCGGCAGAGGGGTGCTATGAATTATGGGATATGGAGTTTTGTAACAAGCATACAGATTTTCAGCCGTACTACTCCCGGTATACCACTAGAGAGAGCCAACCCACCACAAATAAAGTCTGTTTCTATGGAAATTGGCCTAAATTTGCACTAAAATCTAAATATTTCAAAAACTATAAAAGTCATAAACACCAAAAGTGTATACCATACTAGTCCAGCTCCAGCCGCACAAAATGATCTAACATATGTAACCCTATTTTCTTGTAGCTCCGCGTCAGCGACTACCAAACAACTCAGTTATTTTTTCCACATCGACCAGCATCTGGACAATCCACCGCCTTTCACTGTTTGTACCGTTACTAAAAAAAACCCCTCATCGGCTCATAAAAACGAAAAATAAGTCCAGCTATGACCCTGAGTCAAAAAGACAGCCAGCTCGGGTTAGCTAGCTACCTGTCTAGCTCTTTGCAGGCACCGAAAACATCAGAGCTAATATGGGATGTCTTGGTAACACGAGCAGATATTTGAAGTTTACATCTGGCCAATCCACCACCTTTCACTGTTTATACCATTACTAAAATGAATAAATAAATAAATCATCGGTCCATATAAACGAAAAATAAGTCCAGCTAAAACACATACTGTCGGCGAGCGACCGGGTGCTGACACGAGTGTCACCCGCCTCAATATAAGCCAAGCCTGGGTGCTTTTTCACGAAGGGTCGCTAGCGGTGCTAGCTAACTATGCTAGCGGCACTAGCTAGCTAGCCGGCTATCAGCAACACATAAGAGAACTGCTGCTAAATAAACTACACCTAAACTCGGTTTATATCTGACCCAAATAGAGTGCAGGTCATAACTTCTTACCTGAAATTCAGTTCACCTCACGCTCCTGCCTTCGCTTTCCCTGATCCACGATTGACCTCCGCGTTAGCAAACACCGGTCGATCGGCGGTAGCCTCACCGCCTTGTATGTCTCGTTCGCGGCATGTCCTTTCTGTCACACACCGGTGGATAGCTGCCCTCTGTTGTAGCTCCACCACCAAACAACTCAGTTATTTTTTCCACATCGACCAGCATCATCGGCCCATATAAACGAAAAATAAGTCCAGCTAAGACACAGACCCTTGCCGAGCGATCGGGCGATTAAACAAATTTTAGCCACCTCACTATCAGCCAAGCCTGGGTGGTTTTTCACGAAGGGGCGCTAGCTAGCTAAGCTAGCGGCGCTAGCTAGCTAGCCGGCTATCAGCAACACTTAAGAGAATTGTCGCTAATATGGGATGTCTTGATAAAACGAGCAGATATTTGAAGTTTACACACCTACATTCTCGCCTGAAAATATCTTAAAAGTGTATTTTGTGACCTAGAAACACGAATAAAAGACATATAAAACGAAGTGGTGTCCGCCATTGTTTAACTCGGCAGAGGGGTGCTATGAATTATGGGATATGGAGTTTTGTAACAAGCATACAGATTTTCAGCCGTACTACTCCCGGTATACCACTAGAGAGAGCCAACCCACCACAAATAAAGTCTGTTTCTATGGAAATTGGCCTAAATTTGCACTAAAATCTAAATATTTCAAAAACTATAAAAGTCATAAACACCAAAAGTGTATACCATACTAGTCCAGCTCCAGCCGCACAAAATGATCTAACATATGTAACCCTATTTTCAAAACTGTTTGGCAGAGAAGCGCGGGAAAATTTTCACTAAAATATTAATATTTAAAAAACTATAATAGTTATAAACACCAAAAGTCATAGCACACCATTCCTGATCCAGCCGCACAAAATGAGGTAACATATATGAAGCTTGTCTCAAAACTGCGGGGCGAGTTTCGCTGCAAAATTTCAGGCGGAAACTGAAGAATAATAATAATAATAACTAGAAAGCGAAAATTTCAGAAGAAATTTTATGTGTGCCTATGCCGCTGCTAATCACTGTAGTTTGCCATTCATACGGCTACAGAGAGCAAAACTCAGAAGAGCAGCCATTCTCCACCATGAACTATGGTAAAAACAAACACCGCTCACGCTTCACAGATGACAGCTTACAGTTTTGTGTAAAGATGAAGTTACTTTGTACAGCGCCGATTTGCAGACGCTGTGCACACAGGTTCATGAGCAGAAGTCCCATTGTACCACGGCAGACCCGACAATGTTTGCATGAACACACTTTGAAGCATTACATTATAGACCACTTTTCACACATGCATTCACTTTTTGTTTTTTGTTATTTTTACACAGTGTTCTGAATTATGAACAATGGTCTACAGCCAATCCTGTGTATTATTATACAAACTTTGGTTGTGAGATTCAGATAACTATTTAATAAAAGCTAAATATTTTATATGAGAGTAAGAAAGAAAAGTATATCTTTGTGTCCACCTTTCTCTGTTAATGCCCTAGCTCCCCCCCCCCTAAAAGCTTTGCTAGATCCGCCCCTGCACAGTTACCAGCTGTCAGCTACACAAAAAAGGAGCTTGGTCTTTGTCTCTCAGAAACAACTCATAACTTCCCTTCAACTCATTCATGTCACCTAAAGTGTAAACCTGTTTCTCCATCACCAGTTCAGCTCTGATGATTCAGTAAGGACATCTCCTGATTTCATCTTCATGCTCCAGCAAACATCAGCTGATACTAGAAATTAAAATCAAAAGAATTCTAACAACAGCTGATCAAGCTTAAACGTGCTGCTGTTGTTTAGCGCGATAAATAAGAGCGAACAGCCGATCATTGATCAGTTTCATGATTGACGTTTCAACACGCGAGAGAATGACAGGGGAGGCTTCGTAACGACAGAATAAATCATAATGTTTTCTCTGAATGTGGGACGATTCCGTTTGTACGGCACGGCAACTCTATGAACTAACCCTAATGAATAAAATAAAGTCCAACGTCAGTAACTTAGTACGCACACAGCTGTATATAAACTCCCGTGGCATTACGATTGTAAAAGGTCAACGAAAATAAATTACACCTAAACTCGGTTTATATCTGACCCAAATAGAGAGCGACCGGGTGCTGACACGAGTTTCACCCGCCTCAATATAAGCCAAGCCTGGGTGCTTTTTCACGAAGGGTTGCTAGCGGCGCGAGCTAACTATGCTAGCGGCGCTAGCTAGCTAGCCGGCTATCAGCAACACATAAGAGAACTGCTGCTAAATAAACTACACCTAAACTCGGTTTATATCTGACCCAAATAGAGAGCGACCGGGTGCTGACACGAGTTTCACCCGCCTCAATATAAGCCAAGCCTGGGTGCTTTTTCACGAAGGGTTGCTAGCGGCGCGAGCTAACTATGCTAGCGGCGCTAGCTAGCTAGCCGGCTATCAGCAACACATAAGAGAACTGCTGCTAAATAAACTACACCTAAACTCGGTTTATATCTGACCCAAATAGAGTGCAGTTCATAACTTCTTACCTGAAATTCAGTTCACCTCACGCTCCTGCCTTCGCTTTCCCTGATCCATGATTGACCACCGCGTTAGCAATCGCCTGCCCGGCCTCATATGTCTCGTTGGCGGCATGTCCTTTCTGTCACACACCGGTGGGTAGCTGCCCTCTGTTGTAGCTCCACCACCAAACAACTCAGTTATTTTTTCCACATCCAGCTGTAACTCCGATTCTATGCGAGCATTTGCGAGAGACCAGGGAGGTGAAACGACAGAGAGAGTCCCCTCGCTATCCATTTGCAGCCAAGTGCGGCAGCTAGCTAGGTAGCCAGCTAGGTAGCCGGCTAGCTGTCAGGCAGGACCGACGTAGTCAGAGCACTGTCGCTAAATATGGGATGTCTTGATAAAACAAGCAGATATTTGAAGTTTACACACCTACATTCTCGCCTGAAAATATCTTAAAAGCTTATTTTGTGACCTAGAAACACGAATAAAAGACATATAAAACGAAGTGGTGGCCGCCATTGTTCACTCTGTAGAGGCGTGCTATGAATTGTGGGATATTGAGTTTTCCACCAAGCATTACCGTAACTTTTGAATGATTTGCGCAACCTTAAAAATTCCAAGGGCTCCTGAAAGCAGCGACGCTGTGCGCACCGTTGAAATTGTCATCATTACGGTAATCCAAATAAGGGTACACAGGCTGTACCACTCCCGGCATACCACTAGAGAGAGCCAACACACCACAAATGAAGTCTGTTTATTTGGCGCCAAAAGATGAATTGGCCTAAATTTGCACTAAAATATTAATATTTAAAAAACTATAAAAGTTATAAACACCAAAAGTCATAACATAATAGTCCAGCTCCAGCCGCACAAAATGATCTAACATATGTAACCCTAATGTCAAAACTGTTTGGCAGAGGAGCGCGGGAAAATTTTCACTAAAATATTAATATTTAAAAAACTATAAAATTCATAAACACCAAAAGTCATAGCACACCATTCCAGATCCGGCCGCACAAAATGAGGTAACATATATGAAGCTTGTCTCAAAACTGCGAGGCGAGATTCGCTGCAAAATTTCAGGCGGAAACTGGAGAATAATAATAATAATAATAATAATAATAATAAATCCGACGAATAGTAATATGTGTGCCTCTTGGCATAGGCACACATAATAAATCCGACGAATAGTAATATGTGTGCCTCTTTCCATAGGCACACATAATAATAAGAATAATAAATCCGACGAATAGTAATATGTGTGCCTCTTGGCATAGGCACACATAATTAATTCTAAACCGAAACCAATTCTTTATTACCCTGTAAATTAAATCCTATATTTAAAGAAAGAAAAATGTAAGTGTAGTGTTATGTGTAAGCCTCTATTGTAACACTGATGTTTGGTAGACATTACCACTGTGTGGCTGTAACTGTAGCCATCACAAGTAGATTCAGTTATTCTAAAATTAACATTAAAAATGTTTTAACTTTAATTATTTAACATTAGAACATCTTTGGGGTAAACCTGAGGGGGAATCTTTGGTTGCCAGTCTTGACGAACACCAGCACATATCCATACATGCAGATGGAGGGCCCGGACACTTATTTTACACTTAATGGAGCACTATGGAGAAAATTGTCTGTCTTGTACATAAACGAAATCAGTTATAAGGTTTGTTGTTGGTGGTGGTGGTGGTTTGTTTGTGCGCTGTGCTGGCCCAAGTAAAATGACTCCAGTGGCAGCTCCTAAAGTGTGTGTGCTGGGTGATGAAAACAAAGAGGATCAGTCAAACATTTTTCTTTTTTCCCCAAAGTTTCTGTTCTTTGTATTTGTTTATTTTACAAGAAATCTACAGAAAAGTAAAGTTTTTGTTTATCCAATTATCCAATCAATGCAACTGTTTTTGCCTGCAGCCCAACTTCAGGAATAAAGGCAATTTTGGCCTCATCAATAGTGGATCAGTTTCCATGTTAAAAGAACTGCCATGGCACAGGAATGTAAGTATCTACACTTCAATAGATACACACAACAATTAAAAAACCTGAATACTGGGCAGTTTTTCAATCAGTATACTGAGTGTCATTGTGAATATAAAATAAATATACAGTTTGTATGTACTCAATTTCCATATTTTTAAAAGATGTATGCACATTATATGTCACTCATCCAAGTGACATCTTTAGCCATATGCACATTATAGATGCATAAATAATAACATTTGTTTAAATCTATTGCAAAGTTGACAAAAAGGTTTGTACAACCTTGTGACAGTAAAAAGTGTGTTAAACATGATACTTGATCTTTGCTTAGTCCATCTCCTAACGATTAATTGCAAGCATTCACAACCACAGACAGATCCGCTTCATTGTTGTTTTGTCCTCTCTGAGCAAATGTCAGACATAGTGTTGGAGCTCACCGCTCCAGGATTACAGACAACTTGACATTAACCAAAAAACTGCAAATAATCTTTTAAATCTTACTTTACTGACCCTTTTCTTTTGTTTAAACATTTCAGGATATGTGGTTCAGCCCTTGCAGAACTCATAGGCCAGCAACTGTACAGGGAGTGCAGAATTATTAGGCAAATGAGTATTTTGTCCACATCATCCTCTTCATGCATGTTGTCTTACTCCAAGCTGTATAGGCTCGAAAGCCTACTACCAATTAAGCATATTAGGTGATGTGCATCTCTGTAATGAGAAGGGGTGTGGTCTAATGACATCAACACTCTATATCAGGTGTGCATAATTATTAGGCAACTTCCTTTCCTTTGGCAAAATGGGTCAAAAGAAGGACATGACAGGCTCAGAAAAATCAAAAATAGTGAGATATCTTGCAGAGGGATGCAGCAGTCTTAAAATTGCAAAGCTTCTGAAGCGTGATCATCGAACAATCAAGCGTTTCATTCAAAATAGTCAACAGGGTCGCAAGAAGCATGTGGGAAAAACCAAGGCGCAAAATAACTGCCCATGAACTGAGAAAAGTCAAGCGTGCAGCTGCCAAGATGCCACTTGCCACCAGTTTGGCCATATTTCAGAGCTGCAACATCACTGGAGTGCCCAAAAGCACAAGGTGTGCAATACTCAGAGACATGGCCAAGGTAAGAAAGGCTGAAAGACGACCACCACTGAACAAGACACACAAGCTGAAACGTCAAGACTGGGCCAAGAAATATCTCAAGACTGATTTTTCTAAGGTTTTATGGACTGATGAAATGAGAGTGAGTCTTGATGGGCCAGATGGATGGGCCCGTGGCTGGATTGGTAAAGGGCAGAGAGCTCCAGTCCGACTCGGACGCCAGCAAGGTGGAGGTGGAGTACTGGTTTGGGCTGGTATCATCAAAGACGAGCTTGTGGGGCCTTTTCGGGTTGAGGATGGAGTCAAGCTCAACTCCCAGTCCTACTGCCAGTTTCTGGAAGACACCTTCTTCAAGCAGTGGTACAGGAAGAAGTCTGCATCCTTCAAGAAAAACATGATTTTCATGCAGGACAATGCTCCATCACACGCGTCCAAGTACTCCACAGCGTGGCTGGCAAGAAAGGGTATAAAAGAAGAAAAACTAATGACATGGCCTCCTTGTTCACCTGATCTGAACCCCATTGAGAACCTGTGGTCCATCATCAAATGTGAGATTTACAGGGAGGGAAAACAGTACACCTCTCTGAACAGTGTCTGGGAGGCTGTGGTTGCTGCTGCACGCAATGTTGATGGTGAACAGATCAAAACACTGACAGAATCCATGGATGGCAGGCTTTTGAGTGTCCTTGCAAAGAAAGGTGGCTATATTGGTCGCTGATTTGTTTTTGTTTTGTTTTTGAATGTCAGAAATGTATATTTGTGAATGTGGAGATGTTATATTGGTTTCACTGGTAAAAATAAATAATTGAAATGGGTATATATTTGGTTTTTGTTAAGTTGCCTAATAATTATGCACAGTAATAGTCACCTGCACACACAGATATCCCCCTAAAATAGCTAAAACTAAAAACAAACTAAAAACTACTTCCAAAAACATTCAGCTTTGATATTAATGAGTTTTTTGGGTTCATTGAGAACATGGTTGTTGTTCAATAATAAAATTATTCCTCAAAAATACAACTTGCCTAATAATTCTGCACTCCCTGTATTTCTGAAGTGGTGTCTATCCAATGTCAGGAAAAGGCTTCGTTCTATCAGGAAGAAGAATTCAGCACCAAAGGAAGCCCGAGAAAATGTTCATCTTGCCTGGTACTAGAAGACAGATTTGTTTCTGCTTTTTGCAGCAATGTAAGGTCTGTTGATGGCTGCTTCAAAGCATTTTTTGGTTTTGATGCAAGTTACCCAAAGTCATGCACCCAGATTCGGGAATTCCTTCACACTGTCATCTATCACAGGAATAGATGAATCCCAGGACATGAACCAAATATGGTCAAATGAATGAGGGCTCATTTAGCTCTGATGGAAGCGCAAAATGTTGCTCATAAAGGTGCATGAAATTATCTGAGAAGGAGATTCCCTCTTGCCACTTTTCCAAAGTGCTGATGTATGTTAAGTACTGAAAAAAAATCATCAATTCATCAGTTTTTAAAAGTTAAGAGTTTTTACATGTACTTTGTTCTAAAAACAGAGCCGGCTTTACATAGCATGTCTTCATGTGTGTTAACATCTTCATGTGCTATAACCAAAGACTGATTTGAAGTAATGGATATAATATAATGAATTATATACTTTTTTGCTACTTGCATTTTACTTTCATTGATATATTTTTTTCATGAATTTGCTGTCTATGTTCTATGTATCATATGGCAATAAAAAGATTTTTTGAGAAAATCCTTTTCGAATCTATTTTTTATAAGCTGAATTTTATAGTAAGTAGAAATCTTAACCCAAACGCTAGTGGCAATATAAGCCATGTGATGGGTTCTGAATTTCGACCCAATTTTTGGTAACCTCAACTTCAAACATTGGTCAATTTAACCCAATTTTTGGATAGTTATCCTAACCAATGTGCTGGGTCAAACCAGTAACCCAACCCTGTGAAGTTGAAACAACCCAGCGTTGGCTCGGTCCATATTTGACCCAGCGTTGGGTTACTGATTGGGTAATTTCTAACCCAGCATTTCTAAGAGTGTATGAAACAAGGTTGAAAGAATCAGAATTTAGAATGTCACTAAATTTCCCTCTGCAAGCAAACAATTGCTAATAAATAGCAAACTCTTTGATAAACCATGTGCTAAAAATATGGCAGTGTGGTCAAAATGGGAGAAATTTACACCATGTTGCATTTTTTCAGATGATGTCCACATTTTACATCTCTAAAATTAGAAATATCCTGTCTCAGAGTGACTCTGAAAAAGTAGTTCATGCATTTATTAGGCTGGACAACTTTAATTCATTATTATCAGGGTGTCCTAAAAACTCCCTGAAAATCCTTCAGTTAGTCCAAAATGCTGTAACCGGTATGTCTGTGAAGGTTCTCAGTCATCCAGGTCATCGTAGACAAAGGAGCTTGGAAAGAAAAGCGTCTGGACTCCATTGTCCCTCTCAGCGACTGGACCCACCGAGAGGGGTTACTTTCGGTGGGTTACTCCCACAGAGCTTATATCTGGGACTCTCCACCATTTGACCCTAGAACTGACGAAGCTTCTTGGATGAGGGGTGAAACATCTTCAAGCAGCTTAAAGAAGTCCAGATGCTTTTCTTTCCAAGTTCCTTGGGCTGTAAAGGCCGGTCCGTGAAAATATTGTCGGACATAAACCGGTCCATGACGCAAAAAATGTTGGGGACCTTTTGGTTAATAGACCTCTCTGCATTGAATCATACTTGTTTTTAATCTCTGGCTCTCTTAAATCTGCTCTAAAGACCCATGTTTTCGGTTTGGCTTTTAAACCCAGTATAAAGAGGGTTTTTTTTGTTTTACTATGCATTTTATATTATTCTTTTTATGTTATTAATCTCTGGCTCTCTTCCACAGCATGTCTTTTATCCTGTCTTCCTTCTCTCACCCCAATTGGTCGTGGCAGATGGCCGCTCCTCCCTGAGCCTGGTTCTGCCGGAGGTTTCCTCCTGTTAAAAAGAAGTGTTTTACTTCCCACTGTCAACAAAGTGCTTGCTAAGTGGGGGTCATATGATAGTTGGGTTTTTCTCTGTAGGTATTTTTGTAGGGTCTACCTTACAATATAAAGTGGCTTGAGGCGACTGATGCTGTGATTTGGTTCTATATAAATAAAACCTCATTGAAACTGAATTATACAAAATTTCCTCCTAATTTAAAAAAAAAAAAAGGCCTTACAACTGAAACTACCGTAAATCCCGGACTACAGAGCGCACCTGATTAAAAGCCGCATGCTCTAATTGTAGAAAGAAAGTCAGTTCTGTACTTGTACAGGCCGCACCGGATTTTAAGCCGTATGCGTTTCACTTGTAATATGAGATATTTACACAGAAATATTACACGTGAGGATTTTTAACATTTAATTTAATCCATAAGGTAACATAAACATGGTAACATAAACGTTATGGTAACATACAAAAATACATACTGCAAATGTTTTTTTTCCTCAAACAGCGCCTGTAACACGGCTATCTTTAAGTTTACGTACGTATCGGTAACACAAAAATTACGTTGCTTATGGTTTTTTTACGGAACAGTGCACAAACAACATTACAACGTCTCTTAACAACCGATAAAAATATATACCGTATATATACTACTTATCATTTTGATTGGTCTACTGTTACCAGGCAAAATGTTTTTGGCCGCATGAAAAAAAATATGCATTAGCCGCACGTCAGTATAAGCCGCAGTGTTCACAGTGTGGGAAAAAAGTAGCGGCTTATGACCCGAAAACTACGGTATGTAAAGGGAGTATGAGATAGTTTCCAAATACAGAGATAAATATAATCTGGAACAGAAGGACTTTTCCCAAACACGGGAATACTATAACCGGAATTGGAAGGTTACAGCCTTTAAGGCTTTGTCAACAACATAATCAAACATTTTTATAATTTTGAGCTCAGCCTTTAATTGCACCACAAATAAAGTCATCACGAAGCTGTATGAAACACCAAAGCTAGGAATTATAACATTTGACATGTTAAGGAAAAACTGGGAAAAGAAGCAGGAATTCAATTATTTATTCCATTTTTATTACATACTGACAAATCAGAACAACAGGTACCTCAAAGTAACTGTTGTTGTAAGATAAAAACCCTACAATAATATAAAGAAAACAGAGAAAACCCCAACAATCATATGACCCCTATGACCAAGTGCTTTGGTGACAATGGAAAGGAAAAACTCCCTTTTAACAGGAAGAAACCTCTAGCAGAACCTGGAAGACTGGACAAAGAGATGCTGTGGAAGAGAGTCAGAGATTAATAATAACTAATAACACAGGTCAACAGGTCAAAATCAATAGAGATAAATTCAACTGGGTTTTGTAGTGTTTTTCATGCTGATTTCAGATCTGGGTTTAGTTTTTTCCTAGCACATACAGTTTTTGTGATGAAGCTAGTTATATATTGATGATTGTTGGTATAATTAGTTAAGCGTAATACCAGATTTAACGACAGTTCCCTGTTATTTAATTTTCAGGCAGCATTAATTGCAATTGATTTCAGCTGTTAGTTACCATGCCTAGAAATTGTATAAATCATCCAGACAGTTTCTATTACGTGTGTAGTGCATTCACAACGAAAGCACGTTGTGAATGCACCACACAGACAATTACCACAGACCATAAGAAGATATACAAATTGTACTTTGGCTATCCACTGGGTGACCAGAATAAATTTTGGGCTCCAAATGTCATTTGCAACAGTTGTTCCAATAGACTGTGTGACTGGCTAAATCTGCAAAAGGCAGCAATGCCTTCTTAAAAGTGTAGTTCAAGTAAAACAGCTAACTGATCATCTGCAGAGGAATGGTTTATTTGAAGAGTTTCAGTCAGGTTTCAGAGCTCATCACAGCACAGAAACAGCTTTAGTGAAGGTTACAAATTATCTTCTTATGGCCTCCGGTGGACTCATCTCTGTGCTTGTCCTGCTACACCTCAGTTCAATATTGTTGACCACAATGTTTTATTACTGTGATTAAAGCATGCTGTATGCATTAAAAGCACTGCACAGCAGTGATTGGAATCATATCGAACAGATTCCAATTTGTTCATGTAAATTGAGAGTCTATCTTATGCACCAAGGTTAATTATGGATATCGACAGGGTCCCCTGCTAAGACTAATCCTGTTTACATTATACATGCTTTCCCTAGGAAATATTATTTGAAGGCAAGGCATGCATTTTCATTCCTATGCAGATGAATCACTTTGGTGGCAGTGGGAAGGAAAAAGTCCCTTTTAACAGGAAGAAACCTCCAGAACCAGGCTCAGCGAGGGTGAGAGAAGGAACACAGAATAAAAGACATGCTGTGAGAGAGAGCCAGAGATTAATAACAAGTATGATTCAATGCAGAGAGATCTATTAACACAGAGAGTGAGAAAGGTGACTGAAGAAGAAACACCCAGTGCATCATGGGAATCCTCTTGCAGCCTACATCTATTGCAGCATAACAAAGGGAGCATTCAGGGTCACCTGGTCCAGCCCTAACTATATACTTTAGCAAAAAGGAAAAGTTTGAAGCCTAATCTTAAAAGTAGAGATACTGTCTGTCTCCTGAATCCAAACTGGAAGCTGGTTTCACAGAAGAGGGGCCTGAAAACTGAAGGCTCTGCCTCCCATTCTACTTTTAAATACTTTAGGAACAACAAGTAAGCCTGCAAGAGTGAAGTGCTCTAATGGGGTGATATGGTATTATAAGGTCATTAAGATAAAACGGGGCCTGATTATTTAAGACCTTGTACGTGAGGAGCAGAATTTTGAATTCAATTGTGGATTTAACAGGGAGCCAACGAAGGGACGCCAATATACGCGAAATCTGCTCTCTCTTTCTAGTCCCTGTCAGGACTCTTGCTGCAGCATTTTGGATTAATTGAAGGCTTTTCAGGAAGTTTTTAGGACATCCTGATAATAATCAATTACAGTAGTCCAGCCTAGAAGTAATAAATGCACGAACAAGCATGAACAGTCCTACATATTTGTTTGCAGGTTGTTGTTTAGAGCGACCTCCGCTGGTTTCCTCTTTTCTGGCGCAAAGTGGGAGATAAACAAACAAGAGAGACGGGACTTGCGTCAGAAAAGCCGATCAGCTGATCACTAATCAGTTTCATGATTGAAGTAGCAACAGCAGGGGGAGAGAATGAGAGAAGAAGAGGCAGCTGACAGCGTAGAGACGCAGAATAACTCCAGCCTTGTGTCTTTGTCCATTCTAGCTGAAGTACGGGACAAACTGTGTTCCTTTTCAGCTCAATACGAAACACGTAATATTTTCTCTGAATACGAGACGATTCCATTTTTTACGGGACGGTTGGGAACTCTACTAACTAACCTTATGAATAAAATAAAGTTCACTATCAGTAACATCATAGCACCCACCCAGCTGTATAGAAACCATGCTAGCTAGTACACAGTAGGAGTTATTGTAACTGACTTTAAAAAGTCAGCACAACGAAAATAAACTAAACATAAACTTGGGTTATATCTGACCCAGATAGACTGCAGGTCATAACTTCTTACCTGAAGTTCAGTTCACCTGACACTCGAACCGGCGGCCGCCTCGGGTCTCTCCTCCTCCTGCCTCCCCTTTCCCTCACCCACCTGCTGGCCTCTGTGGAAGCTCCGCCATAGCCACCACCAAACAGCTGAGTTATTTTTACACATCGGCCAGCATCTGGCCAATCCACCGCCTTTCATTGTTTATACCGTTACAAAAAAGCAAACAAACAAAAAAAACATCAACCCATAAAAAACGGGCAAATGCGGGCTATGCCCTATGGCCAGTCCAGCTGTGTAAAAGCCACTTTTATACTACACAAAAAAGAAAGAACTCAAACATCGAAGACTGATGCACTCGGTTACTTAACGAAATAACACTAACTCAGTTTACACACCTGGCAGCTACACTGTATTAATAACATATTATTCATGATTATCATCATCATCATTAATAATTTTATTTCAGTTACTATTGTTACTTCTAAAATTAGTAGTAGCAGTGGACGCATCATATCATATCATCAATTTACCAATAAATTAGCCGTTTCTTCTCTCATACCATCCATAATCATCCATAAATCCAGCAGTGTGGGAGCCAGCTTGTTGGCTCCGGGCTGCATCGGTCCGCCTATCCTCCAGCGACTCTCTGAAGCCTGCCTTTTATGGGCAGCGCACGAAGATGGACCAGCCTCATTCTGACGGCTCACACATGTGAGTTCCTCTAAAGACGTTACTGAGTTGTAACAAACTGAGCACACTTGTAAAGGAGGTCATGGCATACTCCTGAGTCCCCTCGCCGTGTTGGGGAGATGCGGAAATACGTTCAGACGATGCCACAGTTAGAATCTGACCTGCTCACAATAACTCGTTTACGCCTGGAACACATCTGGCCTCTGATTTCCTAAACATGGCGAGTCTTTGGTAGATTTCAGTAGAAGAGCCCCCTCCCCCAGTAACATCACATCTGCCACCCAGAACTGGAAGGGTGGTGGAAACTAACAGATGTCGCACTGCCGCTGCAGTCAGTGGCATACTCCTGAGTCCAGGACACCCAGCAAAGGTCTGCAGGTCATGTGCTGGCCGTTGGTAACAGCGATGATAACATCTTTTTTCACTGAAACGTCTTCACACAGACCAAAAATGCGGTCTTCTGTGTGTCAAAGTGACATATTTCTTGCTTAAACTAAAGCCTTCTGACAGAGGCAGGCGCTTTTAAGGGTCAACAGCAACTGTTAGGCACAACAAGTTTCTTAGGCTGTGCTCTTACCTCGCTCTCCGTGTCTATGGGCTCCGTGTCTGGGGGCTCCTTCCACTGCGCCGTTCAGCACCAGGAAACAAAGAAGAGCGAGCACACGTCCACACTGTGCCGAGGATGTGTGGGCATTTTTCTGCCTGTGTTTACTATACATTCCTGTGACCCTCGATACTGCCAGCGTTCTTCAACTGTGCCTCCCTACCGACTCATCCGACCGTCAAATACTCAGGACAAGAAACCACTTCCTGTCCGAACCACCAAAGTAAAACCGAGCTCCAAACAGCCCCGAATACAGGAAAGATCATGTACAAAAGCTTATGAAGCCCAGCAAATGTTACTTAATGAAAGTAACATTTGTCGTTTACGGAAACAGGCATTACTGATAAACACTCACATACAAATGGAAAAAAAAAAAAAATGTTTTCTGTCATTATTATATGACAGAAAACATTATAACTCTTATCCTCTTAAAGCAGGCTTGACTTTCTCCGAAAAGGTTCATTGGACATCATGACTTTAGGACCTCATATGGTCAGTTGTGTGCCTATTCACTAATCTCCAATTAGTGAAAGTACCACAGGTAGATGCCAATAAAGTCGTAGAAACATTTGACAGATGTTCAGATCAGTGTCATGGCAAAAGGAACCTAACCCTAAATCTGTGAATATTTATGTGCATATTATATTTTTTGTTTTTTATTTTTAATACATTTTCAACAATTTCAAGCAAACCTTTTTCACTTTGTCATTGTGGAGCAAAGTTGTGTAGAATTTTAAGGTGAAAAATTATCAAATCCACTTGGAGTAAACCTGAAACATGACAAAATGTGGAACAAATGAATTATTGTGAGTACTTTCTGGACTTTCTTTTCATAATAATTCATAATAAACCATTACGAAGACAGCTATAAATCTGTTTGTTTTTAAAAACACACACAAGAAAACAAGTTTAAGCGAAAGTAAACTGATTAAAGCCTAGTAACAATCATTTTCACCATCCAATAAAATCTGCCCTACAGCCTTCTTCAAGGTCAAAACAAAATAAACACGATCAAAAAACTTTTTTTACTTCATAATTCAAAACATTTAAACACATTTTACTAAACAATTACATTCATTCTAAACATGTGCATAATCCACATAAAAATATTATTCAATATAATAATTATAATCAAATTTATGACAAGTATGATAAAATGGTTTTCAACAGAGGAAATAGCTTTCACTACAATTCAGTTTTCTTTGTGTGGTGCCAAATCAAAAAATGTGAAAGAATGGCACTCCAGCTTGGTGGAGTTCGAATATCTGTTTCTTTCAGAAGATTCAGATCACGTGCCTCCCAGCTGCTTGTATAGATGGCAACATAGAAAAAAATTCTGGGTTTAATTCTATCCATACCCCAGCTACAGCCGCATGCTGCTTTTATGTTCACTCTCTTTGTCTTTGGAATTGTGGCAAGGATTGTGACTTAGCCAGCAGGAGGCGAGTCCTGAATATGTCAGATTTATTTCACTTCATCTTTTCTGCAACGCCGTCACTCCAGTATTTTTGTCATGCCGGGGAGAGAGTGGATGCTGAGATGCAACACAGATGACTTTCGTTTTTTGCAGGTCCTCTGTTTTGTTGGGAGGACATTGCCACATGTTATGCTGAAAGTGCAGACAGTGTTTTAACAGTCAACTTTGTGTCACAGTAAATTTTATCACGTGCAATAAAACAGTGACATTGATGAGTGTTTTTGAGCCCCAGAATGAAGTACAGAGAGCACAAAAGCTCCTAGAAACATAAAATGTACTGTGTTCAGTCTGCTGCCTGATTCAGTAACAAGAAATCCAGTGTGCTGATCACAGAGCTTTATAGATACGGTTGGTGTCATCTTTTAATTACTGATCAGTCGGCTCGGTTCACTCTGGCACAGCTGGCTGCCGGCAGAGCCCACGGGCACACCACTGCAGCCCCCTCTGGCTTCTGCTCCCTGGCTCCTGGGTGACCCCTGGTCTGGGGCTCTCCTCAGCTCTTCCCAGGAGGGTGGCAAGGATGCCCCTCCGGTGGTCCTCCTTGGGCTCTCGCACTCTGGGGTCTCTGGACGTTTGGGGCCTGGATCTCCTCCATGCCTGCTTCATGCCCTGGTGGACAGGGTTATGGCTCCCTATACCCTCTAGCAGATTGTTACATGGAGAAACCTTTTGAATACAAGCGCGCTCATCCACACAGGTGTGCACACGGGTGTTCACTGTTCATAAACACAAACTACAACTTTCTTGGCTGCTACCTCAAAGCACATTGCAGCTGTCGGTCCTGCGTGCTGTACAACAACATTCAAAATTTAGTATTTACTGTTATTTACAGTACCCCTGGACTGAAAGACCGGGGTGGTGGTCCCCATCTTTAAGAAAGAGGACCGGAGGGTGTGCTCCAACTACAGGGGAGCCACAGTCCTCAGCCTTCCTGGGAAAGTCTATGCCAGGGTGCTGGAGAGGAGAGTATGTCTCTTAGTCGAACCTCGGATACAGGAGGAACAATGCGGTTTTCGTCCTGGTCGTGGAACACTGGATCAGCTCTTTATCCTCTCGAGGATACTTGAGGACGCATGGGAGTTTGCCCAACCAGTCTACATGTGTTTCATGGACTTGAAGAAGGCATTCGACCATGTCCCTCGGGGGTCCTGTGGGGGGTGCTCCAGGAGTATGGGGTGTCTGGCCCATTGCTACGGGCCATTCAGTCCATATACAACTGTTGCAAGAGCTTGGTCCGCATAGCCAGCAATAAGTCGAACTCGTTCCTGGTGGGTGATGGGCTCCGCCAGGGCTGCCCTTTGTCACCGATTCTGTTCATAATTTTTATTGGCAGATCCTGAGACTCCTGGTCTCAGGATCTCATCTCTGCTTTTTGCAGATGATGTGGTTCTGTTGGCTTCATCAGGTGAAGGCCTCCAGCTCGCCTTGGAAAGGTTCACAGCCGAGTGTGAAGTGGTAGGAATGAGAATCAGCACCTCCAAATCTGAGGCAATGGTCCTCAGCCAGAAAAGGGTGGAGTGCCCACTCCGGGTCAGGGACGAGTTCCTGCCCCAAGTGGAGGACTTTAAGTATCTCAGGGTCTTGTTCACGAGTGATGGGAGAAGGGAGCGGGAGATCGACAGACGGATTGGTGCAGCGGCCGCAGTGACAAAGATGCCTCCTGGGCGAGGTTTTCTGGGCATGTCCCACCGGGAGTAAGCCCCGGGGCAACCCAGGACATGCTGGAGAGATTATATCTCTCAGCTGGCCTGGGAACGCCTTGGTGTTCCCCCGGACAAGCTGGAGGAGGTGGCTGGGGAGAGGGAGGTCTGGGCTTCTCTGCTTGGGCTGCTGCCCCCACGACCTGGCCCCAGATAAGCGGAAGAAAATGGATGGATGGATGGATGGGTGTTATTTACACTTAGCTAGATTAATGCGATGGTGTTGTGTTTATTATGTTTTTCTCTTTTTTCGCTTGTTTTCTCTCTTTTTTTTTTCTCAACAGGTGATCTGGGAGATTTTTTTTTCTTTTTAAGTGACCTTCCCCTCTGTTTTTCTTTTCCCTTATCTTTCTTTCTCCCTTTCCTATCCCCCAGCCATGTCTGTCCCGTCTGTAACAACTGAAAATGAAATAAAATAAAATAAAAAATAACAACAAAGGTCGATCAAATGGACCAATACGGCAAGGCCGTGATGATCCACTTGGTAAAGTAAATCTGTTGGGTATCTTTTGTGGGCTTCAGACAATAATTCTGACGGCTAAAGAACCAAACGGGACAGGCAAAAAAAAAAAAAAATACTGATCAGTTCTTTCCTCCTTCTTCCAGTCTATACTGTCTCTACATGTACTGGGCATGCTATGTGGTATATCAATATTACTTCAGCACCATGAAAACAGATTCTCTTCTAATATTATTAGCAGACTTGTCAAGGAATGGTGACACGCTTCTCATAAGACACACCCAGTTTTATCAAACAGGGCTTAGTTAGATTCCCAAATGACAGAAAGTCTGCCTGAAGTTTACCACTCTGCTGCTAAAATACAAGTTACTTAAATACAAGTCACTTGTTGCAAAGCACAGAAGCATAGAGTTATTATGAAGTATCCTGGTGAGAGAGATACTGTTTATTTGAATTATCACATCTCAAGAGGAAGCATGCCTCCCTCAGCCAATTTAGAATTTGCCCCGTAGGCCGCCAGTCTTTTGCAGAGTAGACAATTAAAGAACAGTGAAGAGATAATGGCCTTTGTTTGTCTCTTGCTGCTGGATAATCAATTTTCATACTAAGTATTTGTATTGGAGAGCCTTTGTTTTTTGGAGGAATGCAGTGTTTTTTCTACAGCTGTTCACACCCCAAATGTTACAAATACTTTGAACTTTATTTCGCATCACCGGAAAGATCATATTACCATTATTGCAACATTTTTGGTGCTTATGAATAATGTTCAGCAAAACATGTCTGGGAGAAGATTATGGACAATTCTTGAGGGAATTTATGAATCACTGAGAAATGTCAACTGAGAGAACATTTTAAGCAGAGCGGAATGTCAAGGTGAACAACAAGTGCTATATACATTACGTATTGTATATAAAAGTTCAGGTAATGGGAATCCAGGGAAGGGTGAACACGTCCAACTCTACTTCTCACTTACACGTCCCCACTTGAACTGCGCCAATGTTCGCTCACGAACACTCTCACACAACGTCTAGGGAAACAGGGAAGGGTCCAGGAAGGTCTGTACATGGAGAAGAGAAAACAGTTTAGAAATCCTCAGAAGCAGAAGGAAAACATGATAAACTAGAGAGAGCTGGGGCTACACTGACTAAAGCAGTACAACAAGCCAGCGGTGAGTATCACAGGTCTGCTACTTTAACTAGCACCTGGAGACACAGGGGTGATGACCACAGGTGCGATGGCCAAAGGTGGGAACCCAAAAATGCCCAAGCAGGGAGGAGTGGGGAGGAGAGAGAGGAGAAAACAAACATACACCAAAAACAATAAAAAGCATGGACGGGAAACCAGAGAGGACTGGAAGACCATGACACTGAAGCATGGGGTCATTATGGGTTTAGCTGGATGGCCATATCTTGAATGTTGTCAGTAAATGTTTGAACACTGTAAAACCACAGGATACAAGTAGGTTTAGTGGACTCTGAAACTTTTACTAACATTTTAAATGTTTATCTTGATCATCTCATTACTGAGAGTCTTACACAAACCCCTGGATCTCAAGAATCCTGGTAGTTTGGTAGTTTGAGAGGGAGAGGGATGAGAGTTCAGCAGTGGAGAGTGTCATGATCCGGCTGTGTGCAGGCAGGAATTGGACCCAAACGCAAACTCACTGGAAACAGAACTGAACTCAAAATGGCAGTTTTTATTGTTGAACAGAAAACTCTACAAAACCTAAACTGGGACAAATCTAACAAAACACACACAGGGAGTGACACACAGCACAAGGGAGATCACAACACTGACACAGAGAAACACAGGGCTTAAATACACTGGGAAATAACGAGGGGAATGAGACACAGAAGGGGAGCACAGCTGGGAGAAATTGGACATAACGAGACCCAAGGGAAGCGAAACTCAGTACATTCACGTAGGACACAAACCTTCAAAGTAAAACAGGAAATGTAACATGGACGCGGACTTGACTAGGGGAGACAGAGCAACTAAGAAACACAGAGACCAACAAAAAGGAGACAGAGGGCAGCTACGCACCTGGAGGGGCGTGATTGGAAGGAATGGCCCCTGGATCTGAACCTGAGCGGTGTTTTGTTATTGGACTTCTGTGCAAACCACAGTTTGGCTATGACGAACACCATGTTCGAACATAAGAGTGTCCATAAGTGCACGCGGCACCAGGACACTCTAGGCCACAGGTCGATGATCAATTTTGTAATCGTATCACCAGACCTAAGGCCGTATGTTTTGGACACCCGGGTAAAGAGAGGGGCTGAGCTGTGAACTGATCACCACCTGGTGGTCAGCATCTCCATTGCCGAAGCCGCTGCACTGAGCTGCGGCCAAAAGGTCGTTGGTGCCTGTCGTGGTGGTAATCCCCAACCAAATGGTGGACACCAGAGGTGAGGGGAGCCACCAAGGTGAAGAAGGAGTCCTACCGGGCTTGGTTAGCCTGTGGGACTCCGGAGGCAGCTCATAGGTACCGACAGGCCAAATGGAACGCGGCGCGGGCGGTGGCTGAAGCAAAAACTCAGGTGTGGGAGGAGTTTGGAGAGGCCATGGAAGAAGACTTTCGGACTGCCTTGAAGAGATTTTGGCAAACCGTCAGGCTTTGGATACTGTAGCACCTGTGAAAAATAAGGCCTCAAACCAGAAGTACCTGACTCCGTGGTATATTTCTCAAACACGTAGCCTAAAGCAGATAACTCGTAAGCTGGAGAGGAAATGGCATGTCACAAGAAGATCATCATTTAGCCTGGAGAAATAGTTTGTTGCTTTATAAGAAAGCCCTCCGCAAAGGACCATCTTACTATTCATCACTGATTGAAGAAAATAAGAACAACCCTAGGTTTCTGTTCAGCACTGTAGCCAGGCTGACAAAAAGTCAGAGCTCTATTGAGCCAACCATCTCTTTAACGTTAACTAGTAATGACTTCATGAACTTCTTCACAAATAAAATTTTAATCATTAGAGAAAAAATTACCAATAATCATCTCACAGATGTAATATTATCTACAGCTACTTTTAGTACCATTGATGTTAAGTTAGACTCTTTTTCTGCAATTGATCTTTCTGAGTTAACTTCAATAATTACTTCCTCCAAACCATCAATATGTCTTTTAGACCCCATTCCTACAAAATTGATTAATTAATTCTTCAATCTTAAATATGATCAACCTATCTCTAATAATCGGCTATGTACCACAGGCCTTCAAGCTGGCTGTAGTTAAACCGTTTCTTAAAAAGCCATCTCTAGACCCAGCTGTCTTAGCTAATTATAGGCCAATCTCCAACCTTCCTTTCATATCAAAAATCCTTGAAAGAGTAGTTGTCAAACAGCTAACAGATCATCTGCAGAGGAATGGCTTATTTGAAGAGTTTCAGTCAGGTTTCAGAGCTCATCACAGCACAGAAACAGCTTTAGTGAAGGTTACAAATGATCTTCTTATGGCCTCTGACAGTGGACTCGTCTCTGTGCTTGTCCTGCTAGACCTCAGTGCAGCGTTCGATACTGTTGACCATAATATTCTGTTAGCGTGATTAGAGCACACTCTAGGTATTACACTTACTGTGCTGCAGTGGTTTGTATCATATCTATCTAATAGACTCCAATTTGTGCATGTAAATGGAGAGTCCTCTTCACACACTAAGGTCTAGGCTAGGACCAATTCTGTTTACATTATACATGCTTCCCTTAGGCAGTATCATTAGAAGACATACATAGTATACATTTTCACTGCTATGTAGATGACACCCAACTCTATCTGTCCATGAAGCCAGATAACACAGACCAATTAGTTAAACTGCAGGAATGTCTTAAACACATAAAGAGCTGAATGGCTGCTAACTTTCTGCTTCTTAATTCAGATAAAACTGAGGTTATTGTACTCGGCCCTGAAAATCTTAGAAATATGGTATCTAACCAGATTCTTACTCTGGATGGCATTACCTTGGCGTCTAGTAACACTGTGAGTAACCTTGGAATCATTTTTGACCAAGACATGTCCTTCAATCCACATATTAAACAAATATGTAAGACTGCTTTCTTCCACTTGCGCAACATCTCTAAAATTAGAAATATCCTGTCTCAGAGTGATGCTGGAATACTAGTTCATGCATTTATTACTTCCAGGTTGGACTACTGTAATTCATTATTATCAGGATGTCCTAAAAACTCCCTTCAATTAATCCAAAATGAAATGCTGCAGCAAGGGTCCTGACAGGGACTAGAAAGAAAGAGCATATTTCTCCTGTATTGGCGTCCCTTCATTGGCTCCCTGTTAAATCCAGAATTGAATTCAAAATCCTGCTACTCACATACAAGGTCTTAAATAATCAGGCCCCATCTTATCTTAATAACCTTGTAGTACCATATCACCCCATTAGAGCACTTCGCTCTTGCACTGCAAGCTTACTTGTTGTTCCTAGAGTATTTAAAAGTAGAATGGGAGCGAGAGCCTTCAGTTTTCAGGCCCCTCTTCTGTGAAACCAGCTTCCCATTTGGATTTGGGAGACAGACTCTATCTCTACTTTTAAAATTAGGCTTCAAACTTTCCTTTTTGCTAAAGCATATAGTTAGGGCTGGACCAGGTGACCCTGAATCCTCCTTTAGTTATGCTGCAATAGACGTAGGCTGCCAGGGGATTCCCATGATGCATTGAGTTTTTCCTTTCCAGTCACCTTTCTCACTCACTATGTGTTAATAGACCTCTCTGCATTGAATCATACTTGTTATTAATCTCTGTCTCTCTTCCACAGCATGTCTTTATCCTGCCTTCCTTCTCTCACCCCAACCGGTCACAGCAGATGGCTGCCCCTCCCTGAGCCTGGTACTGCCGGAGGTTTCTTCCTGTTAAAAGGGAGTTTTTCCTTCCCACTGTAGCCAAAGTGCTTGCTCATAGGGGGTAATATGATTGTCGGGTTTTTCTCTGTATCTATTATTGTAGGATCTACTGTACAATATAAAGCACCTTGAGGCAACTGTTGTTGTGATTTGGCGCTATAAAAATAAAATTGAATTGAATTGAAAATTCAACCGAGAAAATTGTTGGGCGGTGGAAGGAATACTTTGAGGACCTCCTCAATCGCACTGGCATGTCTTCCGTGAAGGAAGCAAAGTCTGGGGACGAAGGGGATGATCCGCCAATCTCTGGGGGCGAGGTCACTGAGGCAGTTAACTCCGTGGTGGCAGAGCCCCTGGAGTGGATGAGGTCTGCCCCGAGTTCCTGAAGGCTCTAGATGTTGTAGGGCTGTCTTGGTTGACTCGCCCCTACAATGTTGCGTGGAGATCAGGGGCAGTACCCCTGGATTGGGAGACCGGGGTAGTGGTTCCGATCTTTAACCCTTTAAGACAGGTCGGAGCGGGCACGCTCCAGTTTGTGTAACTATTTTTAAATCCCTGTAGAACTGCAACTGCATAAGCTAGCGCAATAATTTTTTTACATATGAAACTGGAAGAGTAGTACTTAGATATTATGCCATCAGTTTGTCCTAGGTCAAGCTTTCCTTACACATATAGCGTTGCAAAAATTACATAAAAGTACTTGCAGAAACAAAAACATAATATTCCAAAAACACCTTTTGCCGCTCCTATCAGCTGTTCATAACACTTCCCACGTTGGGATAGACATCCGCGCGAACTATCGCATGTCCGCCATTACCTGCCCAAAACCGGAAGTGGCTGGTTGAGGCCACTTCCTGAGGACATCTAAATTTTGTTAGAGCCTGTGCTGCTTGCTGAGGTGATCTTCACCACAAAAACGAGCCTGTGCTGATGGCTGAAACACACCAGAGCCTGTACTACTTGCAAAACGAAAACTGAGCATCATCGGGGGCTGTGCTGCTGGTTCAGGCCATCCACAACATACCAGGGCCTGTGCTGCTAGCAAAAACAAAATTGACTGTCAACATTGCCTTTGGTACTGCTGAGGCCATCTACAGCACATCAGGGCCTGAGGTGCTGGCTGAGGCCATCTACATTACACCTGGGCCTGTGCTGGTAGCATAAAGCAAACTAAACCTCACCAAGGCCTGTGCTGCTGGCTGAGGCCATCTACAGCACACCAGGGCCTCTGATGCTAGCAAAAACAAAAGTGACCGTCACCAGGGCATTTGCTTCCTGCTGAGACCATCTACAGCACACAAGGGCCTGTGCTGCTGGCTGAGGCCACCACATTACATCAGGGCCTGTGGTGCTAGATGATGGCATCCACATTACACCAGGGCCTGCGCTGCTGGCTGACGTCATGTACATTTCACCAGAGCCTGTGGTGCTGGCAGATACCATCCATATCACACCAGGGCCTGTGCTTCCTGTGAGACCATCTTCACCACACCAGGGCCTGTGCTGCTGGCTGATGCCATCCACATTACACCAGAGCCTGTGCTTCTGGCTGAGACCAACTACATTTCACCAGGGCCTGTGCTGCTGGCTGATACCATCCATATTACACCAGAGCCAGTGCTTCCTGTGAGGCCATCTTCACCACACCAGAGCCTGCGCTGCTGGCTGACGTCATCTACATTTCACCAGAGCCTGTGGTGCTGGCTGACACCATCCATATCACACCAGGGCCTGTGCTTCCTGTGAGGCCATCTTCACCACACCAGGGCCTGTGCTGCTGGCTGATGCAATCCATTTTACACCAGAGTCAGTGCTTCCTGTGAGGCCATCTTCACCACACCAGGGCCTGTGCTGCTGGCTGATGCCATCCACATTGCACCAGGGCCTGTGCTTCTGGCTGAGGCCGTCTTCACGACACCAGGGCCTGTGGTGCTGGCTGATGCCATCTATATTTTACCAGGGCCTGTGGTGCTGGCTGACACCATCCATATCACACCAGGGCCTGTGCTTCCTGTGAGGCCATCTTCACCACACCAGGGCCTGTGCTGCTGGCTGATGCAATCCATTTTACACCTGGGTCTGTGCTTCTGGCTGAGGGCAACTACATTTCACCAGCGCCTGTGCTGCAGGCTGATACCATCCATATTACACCAGAGTCAGTGCTTCCTGTGAGGCCATCTTCACCACACCAGGGCCTGTGGTGCTGGCTGATACCATCCACATTACACCAGAGCCTGTGCTTCCTGTGAGGCCATCTTCACCACACCAGGGCCTGTGGTGCTGGCTGATGCCATCTATATTTCACCAGGGCCTGCGGTGCTGGCTGAAGCCATCCACATTACACCAGGGCCAGTGCTTCTGGCTGAGGCCGTCTTCACCACACCAGGCCCAGTGGTGCTGGCCGAGGCCATCCACATTATACCAGGGCCTGCGCTGCTGGCTGACGTCATCTACATTTCACCAGAGCCTGTGGTGCTGGCTGATACCATCCACATTACACCAGGACCTGTGCTTCCTGTGAGGCCATCTTCACCACACCAGGGCCTGTGGTGCTGGCTGATGGCATCCACATTACACCAGGGCCTGTGCTGCTGGCTGATACCATCCATATTACATTCTCTGATGTCTCCTTCCTCAACGAACTCAACAACTTTTATGCTCGTTTTGAGCGAGGGAACCCCACGACCACAACCAAAACAGACACGACGCCAGACCACCAACCTCTGACTCTCTCCCCCACCGATGTAGGAGCGGTGCTGAGCAGGATCAATGTCCACAAGGCTGCAGGTCCTGATGGCATCCCCGGGCGTGTTCTCAGAGCGTGTTCTGGGGAGCTTGCAGGAGTCCTGACAGACATATTCAACCTGTCCTTGGCCCACGCTGTGGTACCGGCCTGCTTCAAAACCACCTCCATCGTCCCGATACCCAAAAACTCCAACCCATCTAGCCTCAATGACTACCGCCCAGTAGCACTCACCCCCATCATCACTAAGTGCTTAGAGCAGCTGGTCTTAGCACACTTCAAATCCTGTCTCCCCCCCACCCTGGACCCCCACCAATTTGCATACCGCCAGAACAGGAGCACAGAGGATGCAGTCTCCATTGCACTGCACTCTGTCCTCTCACACCTGGACAACAACAACACCTACGCCAGAATGCTGTTTATAGACTTCAGTTCAGCATTCAATACAATCCACCCCTCACAAATCATCAGGAAACTGACAGACCTGGGCATCAGTTCCCTCATCTGCAAATGGTTACTGGACTTCCTGACCAACCGCCCCCAACATGTCCAACTGGATAACCGCTGCTCATCAACAATCACAATGAACACCGGGGTACCACAAGGCTGTGTGATGAGCCCTTTCCTCTACTCCCTCTTCACCCATGACTGCAGACCTGCTGATGGTTCTAACACCATCATTAAGTTTGCAGATGACACCACGGTGATTGGCCTCATCAGCGACAACGATGAGACCGCCTACAGGGAGGAGGTGGATCATCTGGCTGAGTGGTGCGACACAAACAACCTGCTGCTTAACACCGAGAAGACCAAGGAGCTCATCGTGGACTACAGGAGGAATGCTGACCCACATCCACCCATCCACATTAAGGGGACGGCTGTGGAGCGTGTGAGCAGCTTCAAGTTCCTGGGAGTCCACATCTCCGAGGATCTCACCTGGACAACCAACTGCTCCAAGCTGGTCAAGAAGGCTCACCAGCGCCTCTTCTTCTTGAGGACTCTGAGGAAGAACCACCTGTCCTCAGACATCCTGGTGAACTTCTACCGCTGCACCATCGAGAGCATCCTGACCAACTGTATAACAGTCTGGTACGGGAACTGCTCTGCCTCGGACCGGAAGGCGTTGCAGAGGGTCGTGAAAACTGCCCAGCACATCGCCGGAGCACCACTTCCTGCCATAAAGGACATCTACAGGAAGCAATGTCTGAAAAGGGCTGGGAAAATCATCAAAGACCCCAGTCACCCATCACATGGACTCTTCACCCTCCTGCCCTCTGGGAGGCGCTACAGGAGCCTCCGGACTAAGACCACCAGGTACCGGAACAGCTTCTTCCCCACAGCTGTCAGACTCCTGAACTCTGCCTCCTGACATCTGACCCACGTTAAACTCATGGACTGAACATACACACACCCACAACCACTAGCACTTTATCACTATCACAATTATCCTAACTGCACTACTGTATAGTTCTGTGTGAATATCATTCTGTACATATGATAATTTTTCAATCCTACAACTGTTTATAACTTGCATAGTTCACATTTCTGTATAACTGTATATCTCAGATTTCTGTATAGTTTTTATTTCATATTTATATCCTGTTCATAGCCTGTACATAGCTTGTACTCACTACAGCCTGTACATACTTATAGTTATAGAATATTCATAACATACTTCACACTGTGTATATTATAACATACCATAATAGACCCATTTCTGTAATATACTTACACATCTATATTATTGCAAATATATATTGTAATATATCTATATCACGGCTAAAGCACTTCTGGATGGATGCAAACTGCATTTCGTTGCCCTGTACCTGTGACATGTGCAATGACAATAAAGTTGAATTCTATTCTATTCTATTCTATTCTATTCTATTCTATTCTATTACACCAGAGGCAGTGCTTCCTGTGAGGCCATCTTCACCACACCAGGGCCTGTGGTGCTGGCTGATGCCATCTATATTTCACCAGGGCCTGCGGTGCTGGCTGAAGCCATCCACATTGCACCAGGGCCTGTGCTTCTGGCTGAGGCCGTCTTCACGACACCAGGCCCTGTGGTGCTGGCTGATACGATCCACATTACACCAGAGCATGTGCTTCCTGTGAGGCCATCTTCACCACCCCAGGGCCTCTGGTGCTGGCTGATGCCATCCACATTACACCAGAGACTGTGGTGCTGGCTGACACCATCAATATCACACCAGGGCCTGTGCTTCTGGCTGATGCCATCCATTTTACACCTGGGTCTGTGCTTCTGGCTAAGGCCAACTACATTACACCAGGGCCTGTGCTGCTGGCTGATACCATCCATATTACACCAGAGCCAGTGCTTCCTGTGAGGCCATCTTCACCACACCAGAGCCTGCGCTGCTGGCTGATGTCATCTAAATTTCACCAGAGCCTGTGGTGCTGGCTGACACCATCCATATCACACCAGGGCCTGTGATTCCTGTGAGGCGATCTTCACCACACCAGGGCCTGTGGTGCTGGCTGATACCATCCATATTACACCAGAGCCAGTGCTTCCTGTGAGGCCATCTTCACCACACCAGGGCCTGAGGTGCTGGCTGATGCCATCCACATTACACCAGAGCCTGTGCTTCCTGTGAGGCCATCTTCACCACACCAGGGCCTGTGGTGCTGGCTGAGGCCATCTATATTTCACCAGGGCCTGCGGTGCTGGCTGACGTCACCTACATTTCACCAGGGCCTGTGCTGCTGACTGACACCATCCATATTACACCAGAGCCAGTGCTTCCTGTGAGGCCATCTTCACCACACCAGGGCTTGTGCTTCTGGCTGAGGCCGTCTTCACCACACCAGGCCCTGTGGTGCTGGCCGAGGCCATCCACATTATACCAGGGCCTGCGCTGCTGGCTGACGTCATCTACATTTCACCAGGGCCTGTGGTGCTGGCTGATACCATCCATATCACACCAGGGCCTGTGCTTCTGGCTGAGGGCAACTACATTACACCAGGGTCTGGGCTTGTGGCCGATGCCATCCATTTTACACCTGGGTCTGTCCTTCTGGTTGAGGCCAACTACATGACACCAGGGTCGGGACTTCTGGCTGATGCCATCCATTTTACACCTGGGTCTGTGCTTCTGGCTGAGGCCAACTACATTTCACCAGGGCCTGTGCTGCTGGCTGATACCATCCATATTACACCAGGGCCAGTGCTTCCTGTGAGGCCATCTTCACCACACCAGGGCCTGTGGTTCTGGCTGATGCCATCCACATTGCACATGGGCCAGTGCTTCTGGCTGAGGCCGTCTTCACCACACCAGGCCCTGTGGTGCTGGCCGAGGCCATCCACATTATACCAGGGCCTGCGCTGCTGGCTGACGTCATCTACATTTCACCAGCGCCTGTGCTTCTGGCTGAGACCAAATGCATTTCACCAGGGCCTGTGCTGCTGGCTGATACCATCCATATTACACCAGAGCCAGTGCTTCCTGTGAGGCCATCTTCACCACACCAGGGCCTGCACTGCTGGCTGACGTCATCTACATTTCACCAGAGCCTGTGGTGCTGGCTGATACCATCCATATCACACCAGGGCCTGTGCTTCCTGTGAGGCCATCTTCAGCACACCAGGGCCTGTGGTGCTGGCTGAGGCCATCCACATTACACCAGAGCCTGTGCTTCCTGTGAGGCCGTCTTCACCACACCAGGCCCTGTGGTGCTGGCTGATACCATCCACATTACACCAGGGCCTGTGCTTCCTGTGAGGCCATCTTCACCACACCAAGCCTGTGGTGCTGGCTGATGCCATCCACATTACACCAGGGCCTGTGCTTCTGGCTGATGCCTTCCATTTTACACCAGAGCCAGTGCTTCCTGTGAGGCCATCTTCACCACACCAGAGCCTGTGCTTCCTGTGAGGCCATCTTCACCACCCCAGGGCCTCTGGTGCTGGCTGATGCCATCTATATTTCACCAGGGCCTGCGGTGCTCGCTAAAGCCATCCACATTACACTTGGGCCAGTGCTTCTGGCTCAGGTCGTCTTCACCACACCAGGCCCTGTGGTGCTGGCTGACGGCATCCACATTACACCAGAGCCTGTGGTGCTGGCAGATACCATCCATATCACACCAGGGCCTGTGCTTCTGGCTGAGGGCATCCACATTACACCAGCGCCTGTGCTTCTGGCTGAGACCAACTACATTTCACCAGGGCCTGTGCTGCTGGCTGATACCATCCATATTACACCAGAGCCAGTGCTTCCTGTGAGGCCATCTTCACCACACCAGGGCCTGCGCTGCTGGCTGATGTCATCTACATTTCACCAGAGCCTGTGGTGCTGGCTGATGCCATCAATATCACACCAGGGCCTGTGCTTCTGGCTGAGGCCGTCTTCACCACACCAGGGCCTGCGCTGCTGGCTGACGTCATCTATATTTCACCGGAGCCTGCACTGCTGGCTGACGTCACCTACATTTCACCAGGGCCTGTGCTGCTGGCTGATACCATCCATATTACACCAGAGCCAGTGCTTCCTGTGAGGCCATCTTCACCACACCAGGGCCTGTGCTGCTGGCTGATGCCATCCACATTGCACCAGAGCCAGTGCTTCCTGTGAGGCCATCTTCACCACACCAGAGCCTGAGCTGCTGGCTGACGTCATCTACCTTTCACCAGAGCCTGTGGTGCTGGCTGATACCATCCATATCACACCAGAGCCAGTGCTTCCTGTGAGGCCATCTTCACCACACCAGAGCCTGAGCTGCTGGCTGATGTCATCTACCTTTCACCAGAGCCTGTGGTGCTGGCTGATACCATCCATATCACACCAGGGCCAGTGCTTCCTGTGAGGCCATCTTCACCACACCAGGGCCTGTGCTGCTGGCTGATGCAATCCACATTGCACAAGGGCCTGTGCTTCTGGCTGAGGCCATCCACATTACACCAGGGCCTGCGCTTCTGGCTGACGTCATCTACATTTCACCAGAGCCTGTGGTGCTGGCTGATACCATCCATATCACGCCAGGGCCTGTGCTTCCTGTGAGGCCATCTTCACCACACCAAGCCTGTGGTGCTGGCTGATGCCATCCACATTACACCAGGGCCTGTGCTTCTGGCTGAGGCCGTCTTCATGACACCAGGACCTGTGGTGCTGGCTGATACCATCCATATTACACCAGAGCCTGTGCTTCCTGTGAGGCCATCTTCACCACCCCAGGGCTAGCGCTTCTGGCTGACGTCATCTACATTTCACCAGAGACTGTGGTGCTGGCTGATGCCATCCACATTACAGCAGGTCCTGTGCTTCTGGCTGAGGGCATCCACATTACATCTGGGCCTGTGCTTCTGGCTGAGGGCATCCACTTTACACCAGCGCCTGTGCTTCTGGCTGAGACCAACTACATTTCACCAGGGCCTGTGCTGCTGACTGATACCATCCATATTACACCAGAGCCAGTGCTTCCTGTGAGGCCAACTTCACCACACCAGGGCCTGTGGTGCTGGCTGATGCCATCCACATTACACCAGAGCCTGTGCTTCCTGTGAGGCCATCTTCACCACACCAGGGCCTGTGCTGCTGGCTGATGCCATCTATATTTCACCAGGACCTGCGGTGCTGGCTGAAGCCATCCACATTACACCAGGGCCTGCGCTGCTGGCTGACGTCATCTACATTTCACCAGAGCCTGTGGTGCTGGCTGATACCATCCACATTACATCAGGGCCTGTGCTGCTGGCTGATTCCATCCAAATTACACCAGGGCCTGCGCTGCTGGCTGACGTCATCTACATTTCACCAGAGCCTGTGGTGCTGGCTGATACCATCCATATCACACCAGGGCCTGTGCTTCTGGCTGAGGCCGTCTTCACGACACCAGGCCCTGTGGTGCTGGCTGATACCATCCACATTACACCAGAGCCTGTGCTGCTGGCTGATACCATCCATATTACACCAGAGGCAGTGCTTCCTGTGAGGCCATCTTCATCACACCAGGGCCTGTGGTGCTGGCTGATGCCATCTATATTTCACCAGGACCTGCGGTGCTGGCTGAAGCCATCCACATTACACCTGGGCCAGTGCTTCTGGCTGAGGCTGTCTTCAACACACCAGGCCCTGTGGTGCTGGCCGACGCCATCCACATTATACCAGGGCCTGCGCTGCTGGCTGATGTCATCTACATTTCACCAGAGCCTGTGGTGCTGGCTGATACCATCCATGTCACACCAGGGCCTGTGCTTCCTGTGAAGCACAGGCCCTGTTGACATCACAGCAGAGAGACGAGTCTAGAATTGCTATTTGAAATCACAGCAGAATCATGATTCTGGTTTTGATATTTGACATCACAGCGGAGAGTCAAGTCTGGGAGTGACATTTGAAATAACAGTAGAAACACGAGTCTGGTATTGATATTTGACATCACGTCAGAGACACCCCGTGTGAGTGGCGATTGCTGATAAGTCACATCACAGTCACGCCCTGACATTGGCGATGTCTAATAAGTCACGTCACAGATACGCCTGGCGAGCGGCGATTGCTGATAAGTCACGTCAGAGACACGCCCTGTGATCGGCGATCACTCATACTTCACGTCAGACACACCCCGTGTGAGTGGCGATTGTTGATAAGTTATGTCACAGACACGCCCAACTACTGGCGATTGCTCATACGTCACATAACAAACACGGCCTGCAAGTGGCGATTGCTGATAAGTCACAAAACAGTCACGCCCTGACACTGGCGATCGCTAATACGTCACGTCATAGACACGCCGGGCGAGCGGTGACTGCTGATAAGTCACATCTGAGACACGGCCTATGATCGACGATCACTCATACTTCACGTCAGACACACCCCGTGTGAGCTATTTGACATCACAGCAGAGAGACAAGTCTGGTTTTTATATTTGACATCACAGCAGAGAATCTACTCTGGCATTGATATGTGACATCACAGCAGAGACGCGAGTCTGGTTTTTATATTTGACATCACAGCAGAGAGTCGGATCTGGTGTTGATATTTGACATCACAACAGAGAATCTACTCTGGCATTGATATGTGACATCACAGCAGACACGCGAATCTGGCATTGATATTTGACATCACAGCAGAGAATCTAGTCTGGCATTGCTATTTGACATTGGGTTTCACAACCCTTTCTTTCCAATCTCCTTGTGTTTCAGGTCTTGGATCTGTTCCTGGGCTCCTGCACTCTGATATCCATCTTACCCCTCAGTCCTAAAAGGCTGATAATGGTGGCATAGACAAACAAGTTTGTGAATGAGGTGATGTAGGAACTGATACCGTGTTTATCTATTAACAATCTCAGGTGATTTTAAATTTCAGTAATCTCAAAGGACCTCAAGGTCAATCTAACAGGTTAAGTTTTCTTAAAATGATGAAAGGCTCGTGTTCAAGCTGATACTTAAATTGTATTTCTTTAGAAATCAGTTTTGGTTCTGTGAGGGGAAACACAATGAGGAAAAAATGCACAAAAGAACAGCATGAAACAAAAAACAAAATACAACAAGAAAATCTCAAAAACATGAGAAATACGAAGAGGAAACAAGAACTAGATGCATGTGGAAAAAAATTATAACAAAACAAAAGCAACATTTAAAAAGACCCAAACGAAAACAAATTAACAAAGAGAATAACATGAGAACACAGGGATTGGACAAGGCAGAAAATAAGAAAAAGGTGAACAAATGAGATAAAACAACATTTAAACACCAAGAAAATTAAAGATGACAAATTTTAATGACATGGATGAAAGCAGGAGAAAATAAAGATTTGGCAATGAGTGGGTGGAAACAAGGGAAATTACAAACTGGGAGTCTTCATCCTTCCTGCCACTCAAAACCTGTCATTGTACCAGAAAAGGAACGGCACACGTCATCCTTTGTCATGCAGCCACTTTTAAAGTTACTTTAATTTTCAAACTGATGCTGTGTGTATCATCACATTCACAAGTTATCACATTCACAAACTTGAGTGCCGAGATTGTGAATGTGATAACTTGTGAATGAGTTGATGTATGGTGTCGAACTTGATGCTGTGGGTGTGTCTACTAAAATTTTTCCACAAATTCAAATCACAGTTACTTTGACTTCAAGATCAAGGTCAGAGGTCAAGTTTTCTCATAATCTTGTGAATGCACCACATAATACCTTCTGTCATCGATTACATCTGCATACAGTATCAGTGTTCTTTGGCTAGCTGATCACATTAAATCATCACATGTGACATCTGCATTACATTACATACCTCCATCGTGTCTGCATAATAGTGAAAGGCAATGAAAACTCTGGGCTGCTGGGCTTTTTTTCATAATCACTTTAATATATGCAACAACGATTAAACATCTGTATTGTTGCTCATTCTATTTAATGATATATAACACATTAGAGGTCAAATAGTTTGTCAGCTAATCAGTACATTAACAAAAACTCTTCACATTATCTTCTTAAACTTTCTGTGTGACTGGATTTTGTATTTTTTAATATTTTATAGAAGAAACAACAACAAATAATCATTAGATAAATCACTAATGCCAATAAATGTTTCAACAATACAGTGTTCAGACCAAAGTTTTGCCTTTTGTATCTTTCACAAATACAGTTACTACCAATAACTGACATCTTCTTTTGTTGTTGTTTTCTACATTAAAGCAAAGGTAAATCTTTCAGCTGCAGGTCTGTACAAGCAGCAGTAAGTTTGTACTGCACACAGGCTTTTACTGCCAAGCATGATGGGTTGTTTTTTTTTACCTGTTCTTAAAATATTTGAAATATTGTATTTGCATCACTTTGCATCTTTGACTTTCTATTTACTCTGCATAAAATCTAAATTTGTATAAATTTAATCTGGAAAGTAGACCATTGGATTGTATATAAAAGTGAGCATTGTGGCCAGTGGCATTACTGTTTTTGTGTTTTTGAAACTAGTCATGAAAAGCATGGGAGAATCTGTCTGAGAAACTCAATGCTGAAGAAAGAAACCACATCCAAAGGCAGGCCCTGCTTTACTATTTTATCCTCAATGAAACTACAATTTAGAAAATAAAGATTGTACTATATTAAAAAAAAATACTCTGAAGCCGTGAATCTGGTAAAAAGTGTTCACTGAGGTTAAAGATCTGCAAATAGGCTTGTAGACTTATATTTTCACCCCCTGCTGGCCATTAAAAGAATGCAGGTTTGAGACTGTTTCACTTTTTCAGGCTATGTCACTGAATCCAGTCTGTGATTGCAGCCCTAAGCCACTCCCACACAAACACTGCCTGCATCGATATCATATAATGGAGATATTTTTTTGTTGTAGAAATCTCCATAAATAGTTGTGCGTTGAAGAGTAAACTCCTGGCTGAATTTTACAGCAGATTATTTCATTCTCATTCAAATTCTTCTTAGACATCAGGCAGAAGGATATGTGGAAATTCTTTTCGGAGCACAGGAAGCGATAAAGCAAATGAAATGTGAAATGCTGCAGCTCACCATGACACTGAACCTCCTCAACACCCTCATCACGCATGAAAAATGGCCTCGCTGAGCTGTTTTTCTGACTCCACCTTATGTAATCCTTCACATTTCACAAATATATTAAATTAAATTTGCTAAAGAAAGTTGCCAAAGTGGGGAAATGCCTATAGCAACAATAATTTGCAGTTAAAACAGGATCCAATCAAATTTGACATAGTAAAGTTAATAAACCGATTTAGAGTGTTAGAAATTTGAAATGCAAAATGGTTACATTTCTAGTTATATATTTATCCACAGATTAATGGAACCAATCAGAATTTTAGTTGTATAATTTCCATCCCATTCACAGGTCCATAAATGAAAGTAAATACACAGCTGCGCACTCTTTTGTGCACAGCAACATCTGTAGCTTTCCGTACGACTGTGTGGCGGCCAGGCCTCTGAGCTTGGGCCTGATGTCTCTCATTTATCTTCTAGAGGCGTCAGATTCAGCACTTTGGCTCCAGAGTTATTACTTTCTTTATAAAACAACAGCCAAAGATAACACCCTTGACTCCTTCCATATTTTTTCTCTCTGTTTGTTTGTCATCTCCTTTTAAAAAACCGATATGTTAAGTTAACCATAAAAACAAGCAAAAGAAGGTTGAATTTTTTTTAAGTAAATCATTTTGTACTGGCATTAGTTTTTTAGAAAATAAAGGGCAGTTTGTAGTATACTACAGTATTTATACATGTTTTTTTATTTGTAATTTTAACATGTTTTTAATTAAAGTTACAGTATATCTTCATAGCATCCAAGTGGCAGTTTCTTCAGCTTTTCTTTCCAGCTCAAATTCAAATTGGATTTTGTGCCATTTCATTTCCAACTTAACAAACAAGAAGTAAAGGGACAAAAATTGCAATTTTTTTAAAGTCAGTGAATGTAAGACTGAACTGAAAAAAAAAGCATGTTGATTTTTACAGATCATATTCTCTGTATTTTTCAGCAGACTTAATTTCTTTGGACATTTCTAAATAAAAAGAGCTGCAGATTGGTGACAAAATAAATTTAAAAAACACTTAACCCCATATAGTGAAAGGATCTGATTGTTCTGTTATGCATTGCTTTTTCTTTGGTTCAAAAAGCTAGAAAATCACAGATGCAGGTATGTTGTGTCTTGGCTGTGTTCTGTGTATCTTTTATAACACTGTGCAGCTCATAACAGATAGAAGAGCTTAGGAATTAAAAAAGGATTTCACCTGAAAACTCACAGAGCTTTTTACTTTGTGTACTGTTTATATGTGCCACTAAAATGCTGCACATGTACTGCTGAAATAATAAAATGTAGATTTGTTTAAACAGGTGAACTTCAATGTGGTTCACCTTCACTGGTGGTGGTCAGAGGGCCCGGTGGCGCCAGTGTCCGGCAGCCTCGCCTCTGTCAGTGCGCCCCAGGGCAGCTGTGGCTACAATGTAGCTTGCCATTGCCAGTGTGTGAATGGGTGAATGACTGAATGTAGTGTAAAGCGCTTTGGGGTCCTTAGGGACTGAGTAAAGCGCTATACAAATGCAGGCCATTTACCATCAGAAAGATGGCAACTGCTTCTTTTAGCATCCAGCGCTACTGAAGAGTAGCGTTCACAAATGTACTAACACTTTCTAAGTATAACATCTTGATGCATGCTCAATCATCCAGGTAAGTAGATCAGTACGTCAGTATGATCAAACAGCATGCAAGATGGCTGATTACAGGAACCACCTGAGATTCAGCCTCAGATGCCGACAAGACAGGATTACTCCTAAAAGTCTGCTAAAAGCTGCTTAATGAACGGGTGAGGCAAACAAGTTTTACCATCGACGTGTTAAAATCTGAAGAGGAGTGGATCCAACAGAGACTTATAATGCTTCTAGATGACAATACTCTTAAAAAGGTGTTTGAATTCACCGAGAAGGCTCGTCTAGCACAGCACGAGAAGTCTAAAAACCGGCAACAAAGGAAGTTTGAATTACTTGTTGTACGTCGGAAACCACAGCAAAATACAAAGAGTGTCCTCAGCGGCCAGAAGAGAGAAGGATGCAGAAAGAGCAATTTGAAAGAACAACATTGCAGACGTGGAAGCAGAGCAACTACGGACGGACGTTTCGGCCGGTCTCAGCAAAGCAAAGCCCCCAGCATCCAACATCAGCATGGAGGAGAGGAAGGCACTCACATCACTTAGTAATGACAACAACATTATCGTCCTTCAGGCAGACAAAGGTAGGTGCACAGTTTTGCTAAACCAGCAAGACCATCATGAGAACACTTTGACACTGCTCAGTGACGAAAATACTTATGAGCCCCTAGGACCCAGGAAATGGTTACAGGAAGAGGGTGATAGACTGTCTGAAGTAGCAGGTTAGCCTTCTTAGATTGTGACATTTCCATCAGTAATGGGGGACATCTAAAAGCTGATGTGTACCGTAAACCTACGCATACGGATCAGTATTTACGGTTTGACTATCATCATCCAAAGGAGCATAAACTGGTTGTCATCAGGACGCTACAACAGAGAGCGAACACCATCCCCACAGACCGCTGTCCCAACAGAGAAGCAGAAGAACGTCACATCAAGAAGGCTCTGAGTAAATGTGGTTACTCCAGCTGGACTTTTGTCAAAGCTGGGAAGGCACCTAAAGAAAGCTCCAGCCGATTCAGGAGAGAAGGACAGCTGTCTTCTTGAAAACCTGTAGTGATCCCGTATGCATCAGAAGTATCAGAACATTTGAGACGTATTTTTTATAAACATAGCATCTCTGTGGCTTTTAAACCCCAAATCACACTGCGCCGAAAAATTGGTCCACCCCAAGGACCGGGGCCCCAACACAAACAGAGTAATATATTGCACGCTGTTAAGTGCCATGAGGATTGCCGGATTTATACATCGGGGAAACCAAACAACCTCTGGCGAAGCGGATGGCACAACACAGAAGAGCTGCCTCGTCAGGCCAGGACTCCGCAGTCTATTTACACCTACAGGCCAGTGGACACTCTTTTAATGATGAGGATGTACACATCCTGGACAGGGAGGAACGCTGGTTTGAGCGAGGAGTCAAGGAGGCCACTTACGTGAAAAGGAAAAGATCATCTCTGAATCGAGGAGGGGGCCTAAGGGTACATCTTTCGCCACCTTACCATGCTGTGATTGCAGCCATTCCCCAACTCTCTGTGAATGTACTCGTGGTCATTGATCAGTGGCCATTGATCAGTGGTCATGAGGATCTGCATACTCATGTTTAAGGAAATGACCTCCCAGCTCATTGTTCATTCAGTGGTGCTAGTTTCATTCATTATGCAAATGTGCTGTTTATAAGATTGGGGGAACCTGCAGTCAGCTGAGACTGAAGAAGTCACTCGGATGAGTGACGAAACATTTCTCCCACTGAAAACGTTACGTCCAGATGAACAGAATCAACTTTTTGGGATTTCTAAGTATAAGTTCGTTTCAAATGCTGCATTCACTGGATATTCTGTATAGGGAGTTTTGGATAACTGAAATCAAAGTAATCATATAGAGAATTACTTATAGAGAATTTAAGAGAACAAATGTTTCAGGATTTCCTTACCTGGATAAGAAAAAAATATACAAAAACCAATTTGCAGTGTGGCAGTTTGGGCAACAAGGAACAGTTGTCCATTCAAAACGAGCACTCTGCCTTTCAAGACAATGAGCCAGACTTTTCAATTGCAGTTTATTCATTTTTCTAAGTAACAGATCATTTCAAGTGCTGTGTTGACTTGATATTCTGGGCATGGCCTTTACAATATTTGAAACGTTCATGTGACCAGGTACCCCTACTAGAAGCTAAATGTCATTAAACTACTTTTGGAAAGAGGAGCAATCCCAGTTCTAGGTTCATAAGCAAAGCCCTGGTGTGTCTGTACTCAGGACTGCATATGTGCAGCTCTGAAACACCACAGATCATGTGACATGTGTACGTTGCAACCACAGGGTAGCTCAAATGGTAGAGCGCTCGCTTTGCATGCGAGAGGTAGCGGGATCGACGCCCGCATCCTCCAAACGGGTGTTTCACTTTAAACCTCATCATGAAAACATTTAATTTGCAGAGTGAACAAATCCCTTAAATCCCTGTGACTAGCTACCCCTACCAGACCTTACTGTTACTGGGCTTTCATTAGTACGTCACGAGACTCAGGAATATATCCTTCACAGAAAACAGCAATGTAATCTTTAGCCATCATCAATGGGCAATTGATATAGTCTGACAAATAATAACTCATATGTCTTCATATATTTTCAGTGGCACACGTCATTGCATTGTGATCTTGCTACCGCAGGAGACACAGGGGGAGGAGCTCTTTAAAGTTTGTATAATAAATAAATAAACTTTATTTACTTTGAATACACTCTAAGTTTTATGTGTATGAGGTAGTTGGTTACTCGTGATGGCCAAATTAAGTTTTCTGAAACACTGAAGCTTGTATAGAAAAAGGGTTCATTACTCAAAGCTTTTTAGCACCGTCGTTTTTGGTGCCATCTGGTGGCCAATAATATCACGAGCCGCTTGACTCTACAAAATAAAATGAACTGCTTCATTATGATTGTCCGCTCAGTTGACAGCCACTGTTTAATGTCATTTGAGAGTTCTGTGATGTTGGGCTACCATTGTATGCTTGAACATGTACAGTAAAAAGACAGTGTCTGTTTGGGTAGGTGATGAGAGGGATTTCACTGTGCAAACTTGTATGTTTTTGTGACGATGCCTAAAAGAAAAGTCTTTTGGAGGATGCGGGCATCAATCGGGCTAAACACCCCTTCACAAGCGCATGGCACAACATAGAAGAGCCACCTCCACAGGACAAGACTCAGCAGTCCATCTGCATCTTAAGGATAAAGGTCACTCTTTCGAGGATGCCAATGTTCACATTTTGGACAGAGAGGACAGATGGTTTGAAAGAGGAGTGAAAGAGGCCATCTATGTCCACTGTGAGCGACCATCTTTGAACAGAGGCGGTGGTTTACGACACCAACTGTCTGCCATCTATAATCCAGTTTTGAGTTCCCTCCCCAGACGCCTTAACGCCCACTCACATCCTGGGCCATCTGACCTCAGGAATTCACATGACAAGGTGGGGCCAGGTTTCACAATGAGCTCACCCGAAACCCTGGCTGATTAGGTCCCACACCCGCTTTCACACCTTGGCTCATGTGATTAGAGGATCACCAGGTGGTCCTTTGTCCCTCTTTGGGGGATACTCCCACTGGGTTTAAATCTGGGACTCTCGGCCATTTGACCTTAGAACTGAAGAAGCTTCTCGGATGAGAGGTGAAACGTCTTCAAGCAACTTAAAGAAGTCCAGACGCTTTTCTTTGCAAATTCCTTTGACATGCTAAGCTAGCGCTCTACCATTTGAGCTAATCCCCCACATGAGTCAACCCCGAGTGACGTCATCAGACACTGATAAATAGTCTTCAAATATGTGAGAAAGGTCGGACTTTGAAGTGAATCACCAGCAAATACATACAGAGTATTTCAGAGATGAAAGTAAAATTAATTTGGTTTATTGAACAGATATTTTCGGACTGTGTATTGACGCTGCACCAAAAATAAATCATATACCACAGCATAAACCACAGCCAATGACAACAGGGAGGGGTGTAGTAACTTTTACCATTTACTGAAAAAAGGCATGGGTCATTATCAGCAGAGGTTTCGGATCAAACCACTGTGAGACCTTGGGTCACCCTGTTTACATGCTTAACTTAATAACTAGAGGTGCAGTACTCTAAGACGAGTCAACTGTAGTGACCTTTAACTGATCACACATGCTGTGGCGTTGTAGAGCTGCAGATGCGCAGTGCAGAGAACGGACACACGTGCTTCTGGAAATTATACTGGGATAGTTCCTCCTTTCAGTACGCCACAGTCAGTTGTTTCCTTAGGCATTTCAAGGAGAGAGTAGCATTCGTGTGATCAAACCGATGCATCCGTGGGGGATTAGCTCAAATGGTAGAGCGCTCACTTACAACAAATCAGAAAAGTTTGATTTTGCAGGTTGAAAAGATTGATCCAATCACTCTGAAAAGACTTTCTAACAGGTCTTCTCTCTTTAATGTCACAAAAACTGAAAAACATCCCTGCTCATCCTAAAATAATATCAGAAAGATGGCAACTGCTTCTTTTAGCATTCAGCGCTACTGAAGAGTAGTGTTCACAAATGTACTAACACTTTCTAAGTACAACGTCTTGATGCATGCTCAATCATCCAGGTAAGTAGATCAGTACATCAGTATGAGCAAACAGCATGCAAGATGGCTGATTACAGGAACCACCTGAGATTCAGCCTCAGATGCCGACAAGACAGGATTACTCCTAAAAGTCTGCTAAAAGCTGCTTAATGAAGTCTAAAACCAGGAAACAGAGTTTGACTTGTTGTGCGTCGGAAACCACAGCAAAATACAAAGAGTGTCCTCAGTGGTCAGAAGAGAGAAGGATGCCATACCGAGGATGTGGACAAGTGGGTGAAGAATTTCTCTGACAGACAGCTCACCCAAACAGAGAAAAACATCCTTGCTAAAGGTTTGAATTTTGCTGTGACGCGAAGACAAATCCCGCTAGTGGAACTGATCACAGCCACAGAAAGAGCAATTTGAAAGAACAATATTGCAGACGTGGAAGCAGAGCAACTACGGGCAGACGTTTCGGTCTGTCTCAGCAACGCAAAGCCCCCAGCATCCAACATCAGCATGGAGGAGAGGAAGGCACTCCCATCACATTATCATCCTTTAGGCAGACAAAGGTAGGTGCACAGTTTTGCTAAACCAGCCAGACTATCATGAGAACATTTCGTCACTGCTCAGTGACGAAGATACTTATGAGCCCCTAGGACCCAGGAAATGGTTACAGGAAGAGGGTGATAGACTGTCTGAAGTAGCAGGTTAGCCTTCTTAGATTGTGACATTTCCATCAGTAATGGGGGACATCTAAAAGCTGATGTGTACCGTAAACCTACGCATACGGATCAGTATTTAAGGTTTGACTCTCATCATCCAATGGAGCATAAACTGGTTGTCATCAGGACGCTACAACAGAGAGCGAACACCATCCCCACAGACACAGCGGCCAAAGAAGCAGAAGAACATCACATCAAAAATGCCCTGAGTAAATGTGGTTACTCCAGCTGGACTTTGTCAAAGCTGGGAAGGCACTAAAGAAAGCTCCAGCGATCCAGGAGAGAAGGACAGCTGCCTTCTCGAAAGCCTGTAGGGATCCCGTATGCATCAGGAGTATCAGAACATTTGAGATGCATTGTTTCTAAACACCACATCTCTGTGGCTTGAATTTAAGAGAACAAACGTTATAGGATTTCCTTACCTGGATACCTGGATTACCTTTAAGACCTACCATAGAACCAAGTCCGCCAGAGGTTATATTATATTTTTACATGCTGTAGTGCCATTTTTGGGAGCATTTCAAGTTGATATACATCAATACAACCATTATAACCCAAATTTTAATAATATGTATGCATTAAGTGCATAGTAAGTACATAAATTGCAAAAAAGTGCAATAAACTACAAAAAAATTGAAAATCGTTTTGGTTTTTTTAACATATATTTCTAGTTAGAGAAATTTAAGAGGCTTATCCCTCAAAACTGTAAATACAAAAAAGTTGCACAAACTAGTTTCCCACCACAGGAAATTTATTTTAAGTGTCTTCATAGTTTTATTTTTGAAATACACCAATTTTCATATACTGCAGGAAAATCGAAAATAAATATTATAATGCAAATTTGCGACCGGGATTTAAAAACAGTTACGCACAACAGAGCGTGCCCGCTCCGACCGGCGTTAAAGGGTTAACACAATCGTCTTTGGTGGCATCTTTGCTTCTGGAAATTATACTGGGATAGTTCCTCCCTCCAGCACTCCACGGTCACAGTCAGTTGTTAGCGGGAGTAGCATTCATGTGATCAAAAAATACACCAGTGGGGAATTAGCATCTCTAAACAACAAATCAGAAAAGTTTGATTTTGCAGGTTGAAAAGATTGATCCAATCACTCTGAAAAGACTTTCTAACAGCTCTTCTCCCTTTTAATGTCTCACAAAAAAATCTAAACATCCCTGCTCATCCTAAAATAATATCAATAATTATTTCTGCAGATTTGTGGAGGGGAATTGGAAGCAGGAAATCGCTGCACGTCAGCAGGTGAAAAGAAAAGAGAGGGAGGAAGTTAAGTTGGACGTGTGTGTGTGTGTGTGTGTGTGTGTGTCACAGAGATCACACAGCTGAGGCATGTGGAGGTGTACAGCACATAGGTGTTTTGACTGACAGCTTCTAGCTGTAATCACGTGTATGATTGTTTCCACATGTGAAACGGATGTAAAAATGATTGGATGAAAAATCCCCCCGTGGCCGGCAGTCTGAATAAAGGCTGTGAAGTCGTGTCAACATGTTTTCAGTTATCCTGCAGGAAAGTAAGACTTTAACTTTTTATTTGACACATCAAAGCGTGAAGGTATGCAAGAGGGACTACTTTTACACACATGTAGACTATTGTACTGATGTTTCAAGTATATTTTTTTGTCTCTAACCACAAGATCAGATGTTTTCTGATAGTGAGTGAGGGTTTTTTCCAGAGAGAGCAAATGTTTTTAATATATTGATCATTTTTGAGCCATTTTAGTTCACAATGGAGAGATCTGATGAAACTAAAATAATAATTTTAGTCAATTTTAGTCCATAGAATAGGCTGGAAAATCATGGGGAGACCTTTGCCTGTTCACATTTCTCTCTGGTGTGATATCACACCCCCATTGTGCCAATGAGTTTAATCAAAGGATGAAAACTAACATTTTGTACCCGAAAAACTATTGAGTATGGATGCAGTCATTTTGTAAATGATTCTGAAAAAAAAAAAAACCTTTAAAAATACAAGATAAATAATTGGTTCTCTTATATTTTTTTTAATTTTTTACATACAGAATAATTAGCTAGTTCAGTTACAGAGCCAATGCATAACACCACCCACCTCAAAGTGCTTTATATCATCAGCTAGGCCATACAATACCAGAGAGAAGTCCAAAAATCACTCCCATTTAATAGGAAGAACCATTCAGCAGAACCAAGCTCTTAGGTTAAAGAAAAAACATAAAAGAGGAAGAACAATCAACAAAACACAGACTACAGGAGAGAGAGGGCATTGTTAATGACGTGCAGCAGTGGCACATAGACACGTGGAGAAGAAATGCTGTGTCCATCATGGGAAGGCCTCCAACAGACTGATGTAAGATGCATAACTAAGTGATGTTTCAAAAAGGAACACTTTCAGGCTAACCTTAAAAATACAGGGGACGTCTGTCTCCTGAATCCAAAGTGTAAATGGTTCTACAAAGGAACCTGAGACTTGAAGGCTCTGCCTCGCATTCTACTTTTAGAGGCTCTAGGAACGACAAGCAAGCCTGTAGTCGTTGATCAAAGTGCTCTACTGGGATAATATGGCACAGTGAGATCTGTAAGTTATCATGGCACATGATAATTCAAAACTTTGTATTTCAGGAGAAAGATTTTAACATTAGAACCACCTGTGTAATACTGTGTAGCTGACCTACCATAGATGAACACAAGACTTTGACAGTGAATTCTTTCAGGAGGTTGGAGCGTTCATGGATTGTTGTCAGCAGTTTGTGCCGTTAACACAAGGGACACTCCACAGTCACAGTAACAATAAATGCCAGAACCATAGACTGCATATAAAACATGAATGTAGCTTTGGCGTTTGGAAAGTGAAGCCAGTAATTCAGCTTTCAGTATTCCTGATGGCCGTGAGGAGGGAACTCATTTGGTTTCGAAAATAATTCTTCTTCTATGAAGTCTGGAAAACAAAGACTTTGATCCACAACCTCAGGAAACACTTTCCTGATGAATTCGTGGCCAGAGTCACTAGTTTCAAGTCTTATTTAATACAATGTGACTTTCATTGTATAAATTATGTTCTCCTTTGTGTAACTGACAACTTGCAAGCCTTTGAGCGTGTGCCTCAATTAAACAGTGAAATCCACACTCACTTGTCACATCCCAGATTCAACATGTCTAGACTGTCACGGCAAAAGTGCACAGCTTGAGGCTTCATAACAAGTTTTTGCAAACTAATGGATGGACTCACAACAGTGACAGTCTGTGGCATAATGTTGCTTTCTAAAGATATGACCGGTGTTTTCTTTTGGCTTTTTTTTTATATATATATTTTTCTCATTTCTCATTTTTTTCTGAATTACAATATATGAGATTATTTTCTTGTTCATCCCATAAGAGCACTCAGTTTCATAACAAGAAACCGAGGGTTCTTCATATCTGGTTCAGACATGAAATTAACCAAAACATTGGTCCAACTCATGCATTTGCCACAACAAAGAAGGCAGATGTTGTAAATTCTCCTCAGCATCAACTCCACATGCCATCGTCCCTATTCTCCATCTCATTACTTGGCATATATAATCTCTGGTTGTACTGTGGCTTTTTGGGGCAGGGAGACAGAGTGAACTATAAAGGGTTTTATACAAGCTGAGGAGTGGAGTTAAACTGGAAGGCAGTCTGCATGTTTGTATGGAAACAATTCTTTCATGAGTTGCAATTCTGTTTGATTCCAGATGTAAAAAGCCACAGGGAGAGAAAGATGCATATCAGTCTTGACACCTAAATCCAGGATGATGCTGCACTTGAAGTGCTATCCTAACCTCACCGAAAAGACTACATTTAGCAAAAGTATTCTCTGTGCATTTCTTTTCCTAAGCAATAATGATTCTGAACAAGCAGGATAGAAATTCTTCCAGTTATATTAAAGGATCCACATACTTTTTTGGGGAAGAAAAGTGAGTTAGGTAACTTTAAACTTTGCATATTTGTTGGTGTAAGACAGGCTGGTCTGAGTATTTCAGAAACTGTTGATCTGCTAGGATTTTCCCACACAACCATCTCTGGGATTAAAAAGAGGAACATATGCAGTGAGCAGCAGTCCTTTGAGTAAAAATGCCTTGTTGATGTCAGAGGTCAGAGGAGAATGGCGAGACTGCTTCAAGATAATAGGAAAGCAGAAATAACTCAAATAACCACTCATATCAACCAAGGTGTGTAGAAAGACATCTCTGAATAACACATTGAATCCTGTAGCAGATGGTCTACAACAGCAGAAGACTACATCAGGTCCCAGTGTGTGCCTGTCACTAAGACAGCACAGGCTCACCAAAATTGGAAATTAGAAGACTGGAAAAACAATATGAGCAACATTCAGAAGGTAGGGTCAGAATTTTGCATAAAAAACACGAAAGTGTGTCTCCGTCATGCCTCGTTCAGGCAGTTTTGCTATACTATTGGCTGTAAATTACTTCAGGTGAATGGAATGTCTCTAAATGCTCATCTCAGCCAAAAAGCTAAGGATTTTTTTAAAACTGTGAATCATGCAAAACCGCTCTGGTAAAATGCAGGAATTGTTTTAAAAAAGGGAAATGAGCATAATAAGTTCCCTTTGACAATAATTTTTTTTAAAAATCACAAATTATTATGATCCTACTTTAAGTCTAATCTCTGTACTCAAGTAATTACACAAGTCATGCAAATGTTTTGTGTTTGTTCTTGACAGGGAAGCACGTTTTCTTTCTGGCTGCTTCTCTGTGGTCTGACCAGAAACTAACTCATCCTTATTCTAGAAAGTGAAGCACAACATGTGGCAACAGAGCCCACAAACATGAGCTCATTCCTCTTGAGGGGAAACTAGCAACTGAAAAAAACAGAGATAGAAAGAGAGAAAGTCCCAGTGTTCCTCTCCACATCCATTTGTCTTTGGACTACATTCCTGCTCCTCTTCCTCAAATGAAATGGTTATCCCTGCAAACAATGAGAAGACTGAGCTGCAGGAGCATCTGCAGCATGTGAAGTGGGACATGAAACAAAAATTGGCTCACAAGGTCGAGGTCAACTTCAGCATCAGCACATTCTTTGAGCCAAGGCGTTGGAGAGAAAGCAGGCGCGAACTGAAAATGGCCCTAGTCTCTTCCTAACATGCTTTTATTTCCCACATACTTCGTGATCAGCAGGCCTAAGTATTATCAGGTAATACTGAGACAAACAGCTGCTTACGTGCTGAAATGTGGATGTATTATTTGAGAAAAGCATTACACATGAATCAGAAGAACAATACATTTTGACCAATAGGCTAACAATTAAAGTAAACTCATCAGTATTAAAAATACAGCTGGAAAGGTGAACTGTTCCTACTTTAAGAGCAAGTGCAAGTGCAGGCAGATATGTTGCAAAATGTATTTACCATCATAATTAAATACAAAAAGAAAGAATGTGCAGAAAAAATCTGAACTCTAAACTCACACCTATGATATTAATTTAAAAATCATAGTTGACCTTTTCGAGTTATTGTAACAAAAAAAGGAAAAAAGTCTTTTCTGTGGCTAAGTCCTCAATTTCCTTTATTCCTTGTAATGTTGTCAGTCTCCATATGAGTCACGTTGACCACGTGCTGTGTGCTTCATGCTTTGCTCTGGAATGTCAGGTTTCAAATTGCATGTACCCGATATTGCCTTGCCATGCCATGCCAGAGATATAAGATTGTGTGTAACTGTAAAATCAAATGACTATTATTTATTTGCAATAAAATAACATAAAACACACACCAAAGTACACACAGGACTTTTTATTAGTAAGTTACAATGCGGACACATGCACTGCCAAGGACATTTAAAAAAAATAATACTATGACATTTCATCATGTTTCAGTTAAACAAGTTAAGAATCAAGCAGCTAAGTAAAAAAAGATTTTTTCTGTTTATAACAATTAGAACATGTATGATTGAACACAGAAGAAACATGCACTTTACTGCACTGCAACATAGAAAATTATCCTAAGTGTAGAAAAACATATCATTTTCATTTGACAAACACTTGATGATACAAATGTGTTTGCAGTGACTGACTCACCCGAGTTTCTTCCAGAAGCCACAGGTTAACAGGTTAAAGGATATTTATTGTGTCACACAGCATGTTCTTTGGAAACTTGTTCAGCGCAGCGGTTTGAGAAAATATCACAGGCTGTCTGAGCGAGCAGGGTTTCCTTGATGTCATACCCCTCCAGAGGCAAGTGCGGTGTTGGTGGTGCATCACGGTGTAGTGTGATGTACCGGGTTGTCAAAACCGGCTGCTGACATGACAGAACACTGCCCTCCTGCACCAGCCCAAAGGCACTTTCCACAAGGGGCTTGTCAGGTCAGGGATCTGGTAATGGACCCACAATGCCTCTGTAGAATCCACTCCTAAAGAAAACATCAATGACAATAATGTAAGGAAGAAGGTTATTATACTGAACAACAACTAAACTAAAAAGTGTGAAACAGTGGTGCATAAGTTAGAGACTGGGATGTATATATGTACATGACTGAGTTAGCCGTCTTCAGAAAGTGTAATGTTGTATGTAAATTAATACCTATTCTGACACATGCATGTATGAACAAATAGCAACATGCATTTGTAACACAGGAAACCAAATTTTACAAATCTAATTACCGTACTCCAGTCTGGGCCATCCTATTTGGTACCGGCTTAGTGAAGATCATAGAGTTGATAGGTCCTGGCTTCACACCCTAACAGAAGACACATTTACTATGGATGGTGTTGCTGTTCATATGTAAACATGGTCTAATTCAAAAACTTTAACCTTATTTAAATTACCACTGTCCGTGGCTTGTGCCATTGCTGTTCAGATTCGGTGCAGCTATGCACAGGGGGACAACCGGCACTCTGAGTTGTGAGTAGTGTGCTGTTTGGAAGAGCAGTGCCACTGTGTGATTGCACATAACAGCACCTGCCACACAGGAGCACTGGCGATGAATCCAGAAGCTTAATCTAAGAAGAAAGAACTAAAATTAAAAATGTAACATCATCTTCATGGAAGAGCCAAACAGGAACATAGTTCAGTGTTATGGTTACTGACCCCTACAGGCTTACCCTCCTGAATGCTTAGGGTTTCCTTCTCTCCCTATTAAAACAATTTAACCATCCTTGATAACTGTAATAACTTAGATTGTGTATATTTGCAGTATTAACTTGGTGTAAATTTGTTTCTGATCACCCAAACACATCTGACTAGTCAAATTAGGTGTGATAAAGCAGGGGGACAAGGAAAACATTCAAGTTGATGGGCCTTCAGGAATGAACTTAACTAATGCTTAAATGAACTGAACCCCACTGAACAGGGATTAACAACTTTACACAGCTTCCTGCCTACACTTAGTCTGTGTGGTGCCTCACTCTTCCTCATTGACCTGTAGCACAGGGCTCTCACACCGACCTCCCCTGTCAACCTGTGTTTTTTTGGACACTGAATAAAGATACAAGAACCATTAGCATTATTTCTGTACTACTCATGTCAACACGTCTTAAACATATATACTTTACACGTAGCAAGAGTAGCATTGGGTAGTTAACTACCTGCTTAGTTAGCCAACTACCTAACGCTATTATAAAAGTGTCTAACAACAAAAGTGACATTAGTTAAACCTCAACTATAAACACCGTTTAAGGAAACATGTAATGTAGAGAATTGACATCAAATGAAACACATAGCGGAGTAACGTAGTGTTTGCATTTCACGTTAGCTAACGTTTCTTTGTCGGTTAATTTACGTTTTCTTACCTTCGTAGTTGTGTATATATGATGCAGCATATAACTTAAATCCTTTATCTAACATGCTGACGGGGTTTGTCGTCACTCTGTAAATCCGATGAACATCAGTGATGTTCAAATTTGGGAGCTCTTGTAGGACGAGTGCAAACGCGGAGGTCGGATTATGAATGAGTGGGAGGAGTTGCGCCATTAGAAGGAAGATTACATGACGCGTCAAAAGGCTGAGTGCTTTGAAGTTCGGCCGTGCTTTGAAGTGCGGCCGTTAGGTCACGCCTACTGAGGGCATAAATAGAAGTCAAAAACAGCATTAGTGTGTGTTAGTCTGTTCCTCTGGCTTTGCGTTTCTTAACGTTTTGTCCATTTCCATCAGCATCGGCGGAGCCTTGGGCATACGCTGTGCGATTTTTTCAGTGGCGTTATTCAGCGCCTGCTCAAACTGTACGATTGACTCGCAGGGGTTAGAAGTTCGTAGGTCACGATGCAGGGTCTCACACTATACGCCCGATGCTCTGATGCGACCTGAGTGCTCACACTAAGCATCAATCTGTCCCTCTCTCTCCCTCTCTGTCTTTCACTCACACAGACACACACACCACCACCATCAACTGTGCTAAATTGCTAATGAAAAATATTGATCAGGCAGCTGTGATTGAGCAGCAATGTCCATTCAAATATTTTCACGGTTGTTGTGGTCGTGATAATTTTGTGAGGAGACATCGAAAAGGCTCGGAAGAGCTTGCAAAAGTTCTACAAGTTGTGCTTTCATCGCTTGTGTCCAGATCACATGCTGCACTACTGTGCTGCTCCGTCTTTTCGCCTTCATTTCTGTGTTTGCGCGTGCGCAGTGTGAGAGGCTGCAGTGACCCTCACGATGGCCGACAGGATTTCAAACAGGCTTGATTTTCTTATGTCCAAACCATTGATGATCGGGAGCTGGTCGAGGTGTTAATCGCTTCTTGTTACCCCATGTATACAACACGATGCACGATGAAGGCAAAACTCGGGCCGATCACCAAAACGGTCGCATGACTGAAAGACTCGGCTCAAAATTAGCCAAAAACCGCACAGTGTATGCCCAGCATTACCTACGAACTTCTAACCCCTGCGAATCAATCGTGCAGTTTGAGCAGAAGCTGAATAACGTGACTGAAAAGATCGCACAGTGTATGACCAGTTTTATTCAGCTCCTGCTCAGCATTTTTTTTTTTTTGCATTTTTATGAATCTTCATCAGTTAAACTAAAAAAAAAAACGGCGGGCATTCGCAGGGGCTAAAGGAGCTTCTGGGTTGGGAGATGAAGCATCTTTAAAAAATTTCAAGAATTCAGGAGGCTTTCTTTCCAAACTCCTTATGTTTCAGGTGTTGGACCTGTTCGTGGGCTCCTGCACACTGGTATCCATCTCAACCGCTTGTAAGCATCCATCACATCCGGCGTGGAAACCTGAAGGTTCCCTCCAGATTTCACAATGCTTTGTTTCCAATCTCCTTGTGTTTCAGGTCTTGGGTCTGTTCCTGGGCTCCTGCACTCTGATATCCATCTCACCCGCTTGTAAACATCCATCACAGCCGGCGTGGAAACCTGGAGGTTCCCTGCAGATTTCACAACGCTTTCTTTCCAATCTCCTTATGTTTCAGGTCTTGGATCTGTTTGTGGGCTCCTGCACACTGATATCCATCTCACCCACTTCTAAGTGTCCGTCACAGCCGGCGTGGAAACCTGGAGGTTCCCTCCAGATTTCACAACGCTTTCTTTCCAATCTCCTTATGTTTCAGGTCTTGGATCTGTTTGTGGGCTCCTGCACACTGATATCCATCTCACCCACTTCTAAGTGTCCGTCACAGCCGGCGTGGAAACCTGGAGGTTCCCTCCAGATTTCACAACGCTTTCTTTCCAATCTCCTTATGTTTCAGGTCTTGGATCTGTTTGTGGGCTCCTGCACACTGATATCCATCTCACCCGCTTCTAAGTGTCCGTCACAACCAGTGTGGAAAGCTGGAAGTTCCCTCCAGATTGCACAACGCTTTCTTTCCACTCTCCTTGTGTTTCAGGTCTTGGATCTCTTCTTGGGCTCCTTCACTCTGATATCCATCTCACCCGCTTCTAAGTGTCCGTCACAGCCGGCGTGGAAACCTGGAAGTTCCCTCCAGATTGCACAGCGCTTTCTTTCCACTCTCCTTGTGTTTCAGGTCTTGGATCTGTTTGTGGGCTCCTGCACACTGATATCCATCTCACCCACTTCTAAGTGTCCGTCACAGCCGGCGTGGAAACCTGGAAGTTCCCTCCAGATTGCACAATGCTTTCTTTCCACTCTCCTTGTGTTTCAGGTCTTGGATCTTTTCCTTGGCTCCTGCACTCTGATATCCATCTCACCCGCTTCTAAGTGTCCGTCACAGCCGGCGTGGAAACCTGGAGGTTCCCTTCAGATTTCACAACGCTTTCTTTCAAATCTCCTTATGTTTAAGGTCTTGGACCTTTTCCTGGGTTCCTGCACTCTGATATCCATCTCACCCGCTTCTAAGTGTCCGTCACAGCCGGCGTGGAAACCTGGAAGTTCCCTCCAGATTGCACAACGCTTTCTTTCCACTCTCGTTGTGTTTCAGGTCTTAGATCTTTTTGTGGGCTCCTGCACACTGATATCCATGTCACCCGCTTCTAAATGTCCGTCACAGCCGGCGTGGAAAGCTGGAAGTTCCCTCCAAATTGCACAACGCTTTCTTTCCACTCTCCTTGTGTTTCAGGTCTTGGATCTGTTTGTGGGCTCCTGCACTCTGATATCTATCTCACCCGCTTGTAAGTGTCCGTCACAACCAGCGTGGAAACCTGGAGGTTCCCTCCAGATTTCACAATGCTTTCTTTCCCCTCCATTTATGTTTCAGGTCTTGGATCTGTTCCTGGGCTCCTGCACTCTGATATCCATCTCACCCGCTTCTAACTGTCCGTCACAGCCGGCGTGGAAACCTGGAAGTTCCCTCCAGATTGCACAACGCTTTCTTTCCACTCTCCTTGTGTTTCAGGTCTTGGATCTCTTCCTGGGCTCCTGCACTCTGATATCCATCTCACCCGCTTCTAAGTGTCCGTCACAACGAGCGTGGAAACCTGGAGGTTCCCTCCAGATTTCACAACGCTTTCTTTTCAATCTCCTTATCTTTCAAGTCTTGGACCTGTTCCTGGGTTCCTGCACTCTGATATCCATCTCACCCGCTTGTAAGTATCCGTCACAACCAGCATGGAAACCTGGAGGTTCCCTTCAGATTTCACATCGCTTTCTTTCAAATCTCCTTATGTTTCAGGTCTTGGACCTTTTCCTGGGCTCCTGCACTCTGATATCCATCTCACTCGCTTGTAAGTATCCATCACAGCCGGCGTGGAAACCTGGAAGTTCCCTCCAGATTGCACAACGCTTTATTTCCAATCTCCTTATGTTTCAGGTCTTGGACCTTTTCCTGGGATTCTGCACTCTGATATCTATCTCACCCGCTTCTAAGTGTCTGTCACAACCAGCGTGGAAACCTGGAGGGTCCCTCCAGATTGCACAACGCTTTCTTTCCAATCTCCTTATGTTTCAGGTCTTGGACCTTTTCCTGGGCTTCTACACTCTGATATCTATCTCACCCGCTTCTAAGTATCCGTCACAACCAGCGTGGAAACCTGGAGGTTCCCTTCAGATTTCACAACGCTTTCTTTCCCCTGTCCTTGTGTTTCAGGTCTTGGATCTCTTCCTGGGCTCCTGCACTCTGATATCTATCTCACCCGCTTGTAAGTGTCCGTCACAGCCGGCGTGGAAACCTGGAGGTTCCCTCCAGATTTCAAAATGCTTTCCTTTCAATCTCCTTCCGTTTCAGGTCTTGGACCTGTTCCTGGGCTCCTGCACTCTGATATCCATCTCACCCGGTTCTAACTGTCCGTCACAACCAGCGTGGAAACCTGGAGGTTCCCTTCAGATTTCACAATGATTTCTTTCAAATCTCCTTATGTTTCAGGTCTTGGACCTTTTCCTGGGCTCCTGCACTCTGATATCCATCTCACCCGCTTGTAAGTATCCATCACAGCAGGCGTGGAAACCTGGATTTTCCCTCCAGATTTCACAATGCTTTCTTTTCAGTCTCCTTATCTTTCATGTCTTGGACCTGTTCCTGGGTTCTTGCACACTGATATCCATCTCACCCGCTTGTAAGTGTCCGTCACAACCAGCGTGGAAACCTGGAAGTTCCCTCCAGATTGCACAACGCTTTCTTTCCACTCTCCTTGTGTTTCAGGTCTTGGATCTGTTTGTGGACTCCTGCACACTGATATCTATCTCACCCGCTTGTAAGTGTCCGTCACAACCGACGTGGAAACCTGGAGGTTCCCTCCAGATTTCACAATGCTTTCTTTCCCCTCCATTTATGTTTCAGGTCTCGGATCTGTTCCTGGGCTCCTGCACTCTGATATCCATCTCACCCGCTTCTAAGTGTCCGTCACAGCCGGCGTGGAAACCTGGAGGTTCCCTCCAGATTTCACAGTGCTTTCTTTCCCCTCCATTTATGTTTCAGGTCTTGGATCTGTTCCTGGGCTCCTGCACTCTGATATCCATCTCACCCGCTTCTAAGTGTCCGTCACAACCAGCGTGGAAACCTGGAGGTTCCCTCCAGATTTCACAGTGCTTTCTTTCCGCTCCACTTATGTTTCAGGTCTTGGATCTCTTCCTGGGCTCCTGCACTCTGATATCCATCTCACCTGCTTCTAAGTGTCCGTCACAGCCGGCGTGGAAACCTGGAAGTTCCCTCCAGATTTCACAACGCTTTCTTTCCACTCTACTTATGTTTCAGGTCTTGGACCTTTTCCTGGGCTCTTGCACTCTGATATCCATCTCACCCGCTTGTAAGTATCAGTCACAACCAGCGTGGAAACCTGGAGGTTCCCTTCAGATTTCACAACGCTTTCTTTCCACTCTCCTTATGTTTCAGGTCTTGGACCTTTTCCTGGGCTCTTGCACTCTGATATCCATCTCACCCGCTTGTAAGTATCAGTCACAACCAGCGTGGAAACCAGGAGGTTCCCTTCAGATTTCACAACGCTTTCTTTCCACTCTCCTTGTGTTTCAGGTCTTGGATCTCTTCCTGGGCTCCTGCACTCTGATATCTATCTCACCCACTTGTAAGTGTCCGTCACAGCCGGCGTGGAAACCTGGAAGTTCCCTCCAGATTGCACAACGCTTTCTTTCCACTCTCCTTGTGTTTCAGGTCTTGGATCTGTTTGTGGACTCCTGCACACTGATATCCATCTCACCCGCTTCTAAGTGTCCGTCACAGCCGGCGTGGAAACCTGGAGGTTCCCTCCAGATTTCACAACGCTTTCTTTCCACTCTCCTTGTGTTTCAGGTCTTGGATCTGTTTGTGGACTCCTGCACACTGATATCCATCTCACCCGCTTCTAAGTGTCCGTCACAACTAGCGTGGAAACCTGGAAGTTCCCTCCAGATTTCACAACGCTTTCTTTCCAATCTCCTTATGTTTCAGGTCTTGGATCTGTTCCTGGGCTCCTGCACTCTGATATCTATCTCACCCGCTTGTAAGTGTCCGTCACAACCAGCGTGGAAACCTGGAGGTTCCCTCCAGATTTCACAGTGCTTTCTTTCCACTCCACTTATGTTTCAGGTCTTGGATCTCTTCCTGGGCTCCTGCACTCTGATATCCATCTCACCCGCTTCTAAGTGTCCGTCACAGCCGGCGTGGAAATCTGGAAGTTCCCTCCAGATTGCACAACGCTTTCTTTCCACTCTCCTTGTGTTTCAGGTCTTGGATCTGTTTGTGGGCTCCTGCACACTGATATCCATCTCACCCACTTCTAAGTGTCCGTCACAGCCGGCGTGGAAAACTGGAAGTTCCCTCCAGATTGCACAACGCTTTATTTCCACTCTCCTTGTGTTTCAGGTCTTGGATCTGTTTGTGGGCTCCTGCACACTGATATCCATCTCACTCTCGTGTAAGTATCCATCACAGCCGGCGTGGAAACCTGGAAGTTCCCTCCAGATTGCACAACGCTTTCTTTCCACTCTCCTTGTGTTTCCGGTCTTGGATCTTTTTGTGGGCTCCTGCACACTGATATCCACCTCACCCGCTTCTAAGTGTCCGTCACAGCCGGCGTGGAAAGCTGGAAGTTCCCTCCAGATTGCACAACGCTTTCTTTGCACTCTCCTTATGTTTCAGGTCTTGGATCTCTTCCTGGGCTCTTGCACTCTCATATCTATCTCACCCGCTTCTAAGTGTCCGTCACAACCAGCGTGGAAACCTGGAGGTTCCCTCCAGATTTCACAGTGCTTTCTTTCCGCTCCACTTATGTTTCAGGTCTTGGATCTTTCCTGGGCTCCTGCACTGTGATATCCATCTCACCCGCTTCTAAGTGTCCGTCACAACCAGTGTGGAAAGCTGGAAGTTCCCTCCAGATTGCACAATGCTTTCTTTGCACTCTCCTTGTGTTTCAGGTCTTGGATCTCTTCCTGGGCTCTTGCACTCTCATATCTATCTCACCCGCTTCTAAGTGTCCGTCACAACCAGCGTGGAAACCTGGAGGTTCCCTCCAGATTTCACAGTGCTTTCTTTCCGCTCCACTTATGTTTCAGGTCCTGGATCTGTTTGTGGGCTCCTGTACACTGATATCCATCTCACCCGCTTCTAAGTGTCCATCACAACCGGCGTGGAAACCTGGAAGTTCCCTCCAGATTGCACAACGCTTTCTTTCCACTCTCCTTGTGTTTCAAGTCTTGGATCTCTTCCTGGGCTCCTGCACTCTGATATCTATCTCACCCGCTTGTAAGTGTCCGTCACAGCCAGCGTGGAAACCTGGAGGTTCCTTCCAGATTGCACAACGCTTTCTTTCCACTCTCCTTGTGTTTCAGGTCTTGGATCTCTTCCTGGGCTCCTGCACACTGATATCCATCTCACCCGCTTCTAAGTGTCCGTCACAGCCGGCGTGGAAACATGGAAGTTCCCTCCAAATTGCACAACGCTTTCTTTCCACTCTCCTTGTCTTCCAGGTCTTGGATCTGTTTCTGGGCTCCTGCACACTGATACCCATCTCACCCGCTTCTAAGTGTCCGTCACAACCAGCGTGGAAACCTGGAGGTTCCCTCCAGATTGCACAACGCTTTCTTTCCACTCTCCTTGTGTTTCAGGTCTTGGATCTGTTTGTGGACTCCTGCACACTTATATCCATCTCACCCGTTTCTAAGTGTCCGTGACAGCCGGCGTGGAAACCTCGAGGTTTCCTCCAGATTTCAAAACACTTTCTTTCAAATCTACTTATGTTTCAGGTCTTGGATCTTTTCCTGGGCTCCTGCACGCTAATATCCATCTCACCCGCTTCTAAGTGTCCGTCACAGCAGGCGTGGAAACCTGGAGGTTCCCTCCAGATTTCAAAACGCTTTCTTTCCAATCTCCTTATGTTTCAGGTCTTGGATCTCTTCCTGGGCTCCTGCACACTGATATCCATCTCACCCGCTTGTAACTATCCATTACAGCCTTCGTGGAAACCTGGGGGTTCCCTCCAGATTTCACAACGCTTTCTTTCCAATCTCCTTGTGTTTCAGGTCTTGGATCTGTTCCTGGGCTCCTGCACTCTGATATCCATCTCACCCGCTTGTAAGTGTCCGTCACAACCAGCGTGGAAACCTCGAGGTTCCCTCCAGATTTCACAATGCTTTCTTTCCCCTCCACTTATGTTTCAGGTCTTGGATCTGTTCCTGTGCTCCTGCACACTGATATCCATCTCACCCGCTTCTAAGTGTCCGTCACAACCGGCGTGGAAACCTGGAGGTTCCCTCCAGATTGCACAACGCTTTCTTTCCACTCTCCTTGTGTTTCAGGTCTTGGATCTGTTTGTGGGCTCCTGCACACTGATATCCATCTCACCCGCTTCTAAGTGTCCGTCACAGCCGGCGTGGAAACCTCGAGGTTTCCTCCAGATTGCACAACGCTTTCTTTCCACTCTACTTATGTTTCAGGTCTTGGATCTTTTCCTGGGCTCGTGCACACTGGTATCTATCTCACCCGCTTGTAAGTGTGCGTCACATCCGGCGTGGAAACCTGGAGGTTCCCTCCAGATTTCACGAAGCTTTCTTTCCAATCTCCTTGTGTTTCAGGTCTTGGATCTCTTCCTCAGCTCCTGCACTCTGATATCTATCTCACCCGCTTGTAAGTGTGCCTCACAGCCGGCGTGGAATCCTGGAGGTTCCCTCCAGATTTCACGACGCTGTCTTTCCAATCGCCCTGTGTTTCAGGTCTTGGATCTGTTCCTGGGCTCCTGCACTCTGATATCCATGTCACCCGCTTGTAAGTGTCCGTCACAACCAGCGTGGAAACCTGGAAGTTCCCTCCAGATTGCACAACGCTTTCTTTCCACTCTCCTTGTGTTTCAGGTCTTGGATCTGTTCCTGGGCTCCTGCACTCTGATATCTATCTCACCCGCTTGTAAGTGTCCGTCACAACCAGCGTGGAAACCTGGAGGTTCCCTTCAGATTGCACAACGCTTTCTTTCCACTCTCCTTGTGTTTCAGGTCTTGGATCTGTTTGTGGGCTCCTACACACTGATACCCATCTCACCCGCTTCTAAGTGTCCGTCACAACCAGCGTGGAAACCTGGAGGTTCCCTCCAGATTGCACAATGCTTTCTTTCCACTCTCCTTGTGTTTCAGGTCTTGGATCTGTTTGTGGACTCCTGCACACTGATATCCATCTCACCCACTTCTAAGTGTCCGTCACAACCGGCGTGGAAACCTGGAGGTTCCCTCCAGATTGCACAACGCTTTCTTTCCACTCTCCTTGTGTTTCAGGTCTTGGATCTGTTTGTGGGCTCCTGCACACTGATATCCATCTCACCCGCTTCTAAGTGTCCGTCACAACCAACGTGGAAACCTGGAGGTTCCCTCCAGATTGCACAACGCTTTCTTTCCACTCTCCTTGTTTTTCAGGTCTTGGATCTGTTTGTGGACTCCTGCACACTGATATCCATCTCACCCGCTTCTAAGTGTCCGTCACAGCCGGTGTGGAAACCTCGAGGTTTCCTCCAGATTGCACAACGCTTTCTTTCCACTCTACTTATGTTTCAGGTCTTGGATCTTTTCCTGGGCTCGTGCACACTGGTATCTATCTCACCCGCTTGTAAGTGTGCGTCACATCCGGCGTGGAAACCTGGAGGTTCCCTCCAGATTTCACAATGCTTTCTTTCCCCTCCACTTATATTTCAGGTCTTGGATCTGTTCCTGGGCTCCTGCACTCTGATATCCATCTCACCTGCTTCTAAGTGTCCGTCACAGCCGGCGTGGAAACCTGGAAGTTCCCTCCAGATTGCACAACGCTTTCTTTCCACTCTCCTTGTGTTTCAGGTCTTGGATCTGTTCGTGGGCTCCTGCACTCTCATATCTATCTCACCCGCTTCTAAGTGTCCGTCACAACCAGCGTGGAAACCTGGAGGTTCCCTCCAGATTGCACAACGCTTTCTTTCCACTCTCCTTGTGTTTCAGGTCTTGGATCTGTTCCTGGGCTTCTGCACTCTGATATCCATCTCACCTGCTTCTAAGTGTCCGTCACAGCCGGCGTGGAAACCTGGAGGTTCCCTCCAGATTTCACGAAGCTTTCTTTCCAATCTCCTTGTGTTTCAGGTCTTGGATCTGTTTGTGGACTCCTGCACACTGATATCCATCTCACCCGCTTCTAAGTGTCCGTCACAGCCGGCGTGGAAACCTGGAGGTTCCCTCCAGATTGCACAACGCTTTCTTTCCACTCTCCTTGTGTTTCAGGTCTTGGATCTGTTCCTGGGCTCCTGCACGCTGATATTCATCTCACCCGCTTCTATGTGTCCATCACAGCCGGCCTGGAAACCTGGAGGTTCCCTCCAGATTTCACAACTCTTTCTTTCCAATCACCTTATGTTTCAGGTCTTGGATCTGTTTGTGGGCTCCTGCACACTGATATCCATCTCACCCGCTTCTAAGTGTCCGTCACAGCCGGCGTGGAAACCTGGAGGTTCCCTCCAGATTGCACAACGCTTTCTTTCCACTCTCCTTGTGTTTCAGGTCTTGGATCTGTTTGTGGGCTCCTGCACACTGATATCCATCTCACCCGCTTCTAAGTGTCCGTCACAGCCGGCGTGGAAACCTGGAAGTTCCCTCCAGATTGCACAACGCTTTCTTTCCACTCTCCTTATGTTTCAGGTCTTGGATCTGTTCCTGGGCTCCTGCACTCTGATATCGTTGGGTTACTTAACGTAATCGCTGGTTCTTTGATAACAGAGTGAGGTGTTTCACTATGGGAATTTCCTTGGCATGACCAACTACGGAAGCTCCAATGACACCACGTCTGTCTCTGACAGACCTGTCGAGCCGTGCTCAGGGCTCCACCCCTTCATACTAACACGGCCGACCAGCTCCTCCTATCTCATTCCAAGCAGCTTTCTTTCCGTGCCTAAGCAAGGAGGGAAGTGTTGATGAAACACCTCACTCTGTTATCAAAGAACCAGGGATTACGTTAAGTAACCCAACGTTCTTTTTCTAACTTCGCTCGGTGTTTCACTATGGGAGATATGGCCCACTCCCGGATTGTGCCAGCTCCCGAAGCCACACTCCAGTACTACTCCAGGATCTCAGGTCGAACCTGAGGCACCAGAATCCAGCACTGCCTGAGCCAGGGATGACTGTGCAACATCCAGCCGATAAAACCGGACAAACGTGTGCGGCGTAGCCCAGCTTGCTGCCGCACAAATATCCTGGACTGATACACCTCTGAACAAAGCCCAGGATGTGGCCACACCCCTAGTGGAGTGAGCTCGAAGTCCCGGGGGGGCCTGCGAGCCCTTACAGCTATAAGCCAGAGCTATGGCCTCTACAATCCAATGAGCTAGCCTCTGGCGTAATAAGGGCCTGCCCTTGTGAGGGGAGGCCCAGGAAACAAACAGCTGATCCGACTTCCTGAATCCAGCTGTTCTGTCAAGATAAGTCCCCAACGCCTGCACAGGGCACAAAGTGTTCAGCCTCTGCTCCGTCTCTGAAGAGAATGTAGGGGGGTGAAAAGCCAGGAGCTCTACTGTAGAGCACCTGTATGACGTTTCCAACACTTTAGGGACAAAGGCAGGGTTAGGCCTCAGGCGTGCTTTAGTCAGTCCTGGGGCCAGCTGTAGACAAGAGGGGTGAATAGACAGAGCCTGTAATTCACTAACTCGCTTGGCTGTGGTTAGAGCCAACAGCAGAGTGGTTTTAAGAGAGAGAAACTTCAACCCCACTGCCCCAATGGGCTCAAAGGGGTGGTGGGAGAGGGCGTCCAAAACGACTGACAGATCCCATAAATGGACCAGTGGTCTAGAAACTGGGAGCGTTCGACGCGCCCCTCTCATGAAGCGACATACGAGGTGGTGCTGACCAGCAGGTTTATCACCAAAACCCACGTGGCAGGCTGAAATAGCTGCTAAATAGACCTTTATGGTGGAAAAAGCTCTCCTTTTGTCCAGCAAGTCCTGAAGAAAACACAACAGCTCCACCACTGAACACTGAAAAGGGATAATCTGCTTTTCATGGCACCACTTCCCCAAAACACACCATTTACTGCTGTAAATGGAACGAGTGGAGGAGGCTCTGGCATTCTGAATGGTTTCAATAACCTTCAGAGGCATGCCTGCTGCCTTCAAATTCCACCTCTCACGGGCCAGGCCCAGAGAGCAACCTGTTCTGGATGGGGATGGTATATCTCCCCACGCGCCTGAGACAGAAGGTCCTGTGGATGGGGAGTGGCCATGGCTCGTCCACCAGAAGCTGGATGATTTCTGCTATCCAGTGTTTGGATGGCCACCGTGGAGCTATTAAGATCAGTGACAGCCCCTGATCCCTCACTCTGATCAGTGTTGGGGAGATCAGGCTGAGGGGAGGGAAAGCATACAGCAGAGTTTTTGGCCATGGATGGGCCAGCGCATCCACGCCCAGTGGCGCATCTGCGTCTGATAGGGAGAAAAACAGAGGGCACTGTGTGTTTTCTCGTGAGGCGAAGAGATCTACGGCAGCCCGGCCGTATCTCTGCCAAATCTGCTCCACCACCTGTGGGTGAAGCCTCCATTCTCCAACAGTGGATTTCCTCTGGACAGGAGGTCCGCCCCCCTGTTCAGAATTCCTGGCACGTGAGTTGGCCGAAGGGAGAGGAGCCGAGTGCTGCTCCACACAATTATTTCCCTGGCTAACCTGTGTAGCTGCCGGGAACGGGTGCCGCCCTGGCGTTGATATAAGCAACTACAGTGGAGTTGTCTGTTTTCACTAAAACATGTTGTCCCCGGAATATGGCAGAAAATGCCGTAAGGCTAGGAGCACCGCGCGGAGCTCCAGCACATTTATGTGATTCAGAGCGAGTCTCTGTGACCAAACGCCATTCACTGCTCTGCCCATCATAGTTGCACCCCAGCCTGACAGGGATGCATCTGTGGTCAGCGTCACCTGGAAGACACTGCCCCGGGAGGTACCCCCGCAGCGAGAGCTGTCGGGCTCCTCCAAGGCCGGAGAGCCGCGATACACGGCTGCGTTATTTTTACACCATGACTGAGATGTCGGCGAGGGCACAGCTGCAGAGAAGCGACCCACCACTGAAAATCTCTCATCATAAGCAGCCCCAAATGTACCACCGATATCACCGAGGCCATGAGGCCGAGGAGGCGGAGACAGAGTCGGAACCGCACGACTTTCCCCAGCTGAAAACGGGAAAGACAGTGAGTGAAGGATGCGATCCTCCGCTCTGAAAGTGCCATACGATAAGAGATGGAGTCTATTCTGAGCCCCAGATACTCTATAAACTGTGCGGGTTCCAAGTGGCTCTTTTCCAGGTTGATTGTGAACCCAAGCTCCGTGAGGTGATTCACTACCACCTCGGAGTCTTTGATCGCCTGCTCGCGCGATCATGAGCATATTAGATAATCGTCTATGCAAGAGAATATTCTGATGCCGCTGTTCCTTAACGGAGACAGCGCTGCTTCCACACATTTGCTGAACACCCTTGGGGCTAAGGATAGCCCGAATGGGATAGTTTGAAACTCGTATGCTACTCTCTGATAAGCGAACCTGAGATATTTCCTGTGTGGAGGATAAATGGCGATGTGAAAATATGCGTCTGATAGGTCGATTGTAACAAACCAATCGCCTGTGTGAATTGAGCGACAAAGCGTCTTGTGTGTGAGCATTCTGAACGTGTACTTTCTCAAATGCTTGTTTAACACACGCAGATCCAGAATAGGACGGAGCGACGTTCCGTCCTTTTTCGGGATGAGGAAATAGCGGGAGTAAAAGCCCTGCTGAGCTTCTTCGCTCGGAACCGCTCTGATCGCCTTTTTGTGTAACAGGGAGAATATTTCCTCTTTCAGCACATTCGCTGAGTCGCCACTGGCCACCGAAGCCACACTCCGCCGAATCTCGGTGGTTTTACCGCAAACTGTAGTCTGTAACCCTGGGAAATGGTTGACATGAACTGCGCATGCGCGCCACCGCTCCAGCCGCGCTGTGAGCGGCCTCTGAAGACCAGTAGCGTGACGTCACCCCTGTCTCCCGGAAGGAGTTGGGGCTCTCCCCCTCGGGAAGAGCGTGAGCTCCCCCCGCTGGGAACAAAGACAAATGGCAGTGATTTTCTTTTGTTTTTATTTTGAAACTGGGGGGACATTCTGCCCTTGGCAAACTGCCTGGCTGCAGAAATGCACGTTTTATTTCTTTTGTTACCCCCAAACCACAGTGAAGTGTCTGGTGACTCTGGGCAGTGCTTGGTGACACAGACAGAGTTCTTAGGAGTGCTTGATGACACTGCGCCATTTGTCCACAAGTCTGTCTTCCCTGAACTGGAGGAGGAGACTGAGAGGGTGCTCCTGGTGAACTGGAAACTTCTGGAGACCCTGAACCTTGGAGTGATTTGGTTACCCCTTCTAACACCTTCCTTCTCTTTGGGGGAGAAGAGAGGGGTGACACAGAACGTTGCAGGTGTGCTAGGCTGACCGCTTCTTTTTCCCCTCTCCGGGGTGTGACGGCTTGTTCTTTGCAGCAGCCGCTGCAAAGGAATGCTTGCCCCAAGGTCTTTGGTTCTCTACCTTGGCCTGGTGGGCACCCTGCTGGCCTCCTGCTCCTCTCTGCATTCTGACCCCACTCTGTCTCCCTCTCACAGCTGCTGCTGTTGCGGCAAAGCCAGCTCTTGGCACCTGGGGCTGAGAGTTAGGTTTCTGGTAAGCAGAGTTGAATGCTTCTCCTCCTGCTTTCTGTGGGTGCTTGTTCTCTCATTCTCTCCAGGGCTGGGCCAAAAGACCTTGGTTGGGTCATAGGCTGCATCCATTACCTCAGCCCTCTGAGCATCACCTAGGCCTGACAGGTTTAGCCACAAGGCTCTCTCACCCGAGACTGCAAGGCCCATAACGCGGCCACACCCTTGGACTGCTCCCCTGGAGGAGCGAAGAATGAGATCATTAACCACGCAGATTTCATCCCAGAGGGCTGGGTTCGGGGAACCCGAGTCAAGCTCACGGCCCATGTCTTCCAGAATTTCTGCCTGATATGCTGATAGCTGTGTGACTGCATTAAGCGAGCATACTGACTGTGCAGCATATTTGTACATCCTTTGATAGATAGACGCCGTGAGGCGATCTATCTTGTTGGGCAAAGAAACACTAGAAGACGCTGAGATTGCCCTGCGGTTAGGGTGAAGGTGATACGCCACTGAAGGCTCCACTGCTTCAGCCCCACTCGGTGGCCTGGACTGCTGGGGAGGAAAGGTGGAGTCATCCTCCTGTTCCTCATCCATGTCCTCCATGTCGAGGTCGGAGTCGGCATCGCCCTCCGCGTCCTCGCCACCCGGCCCGCCCACGTTTTGATCGAGGAGGTCCTCGAACGATGGGGGCATGAGCGGGGACTCTTCTTCCATCATGTCCGCCCAGCTTGTGGAGGCTCGCGGATGATGGATATCGCTTGTACCAGTAGCGGCCGACAGGCAGGGTCCTGACTGTTCGTTACTGCTACTCTCAGCCTCCTTTCCTGGACTTTCTCTGGCATCAACGCACAGTGTGGGCATCCCTGAGGGTCCGCCAGTGAAGCCTGAGCATGCTTGGCACCCATACAGACGATGCACATTGGATGAGGGTCCCTGCCCGAGATGGTGGCACCGCATGATGCGGGGCACGGGCGGGATGCAGCCTCTTTGGCCTTCGGCTCCGACCTTTTGGCGGGAGTAGGAGCCGTCGACATGGTTAGCGGAAAGTTGGTGAGACTAGGCTAGACCAGGCTTGTCTCAACACGTTAGCCCGTAAGTAGCTAGGACTAGCGGCGGGTGTTAAATCCGAGCTAGTCACCGCGGGAGTCAGCTCGTCGTGACACGTTAGCTGCACTCCTCTAGCCAATATCGTTAGCAACTTAATGCTAACTGAGCCCTAGGTTGACTAACAAGCTAATGCTAGTGAGACGCTAATGTTGTTCGTGGCCTGCTAACAAGTTAATGCTAGCCGGACACTGAACGAACAGCTCGCCGTAACGCGTTAGCCCGAGTTACACAACGTCGGCTACCTCGCTAACTAAAACCAGGAACCGCTGGGACAGCTCGCCTGACGCGGTTGCTGTTCCACAGTGCAACTCTAAGTACACTTCTTTCGAAGGACTTACTCAGCACGATCCAAACTGGAACTGGAAAAACTGCGTTTGGCGATGTACTCCTACACGGGACGCCTGAGAACTGTTAAGCAGCTAATCAAGTTAGCCTGGATGCGCTGAGGGAGCTCAAAGTAGTTTCTCACGGGAAGAAAGCGAGAATGAGTTAGGAGGAGCTGGTCGGCCATGTTAGTATGAGGGGGCGGAGCCCTGAGCACTCAACAGGTCTGTCAGAGACAGATAGCTCATACTTCACGTCAGACACACCCCGTGTGAGTGGCGATTGCTGATAAGTCACTCACAGTCACGCCCTGACATGGCGATCTCTAATAATCACGTCACAGACACGCCCGCGAGCGGCGATTGCTGATAAGTCACGTCAGAGACACGCCCTGCGATCGGCGATCACTCATACTTCACGTCAGACACACCCCGTGTGAGGGGCGATTCCTGATAAGTTATGTCACAGACACGCCAGAATATTGGTGATTGCTCATACGTCACATAACAAACAGCCTGCGAGTGGCGATTACGGATAAGTCACAGCACAGTCACGCCCTGACATTGGCGATCTCTAATAAGTCACGTCACAGACATGCCCGGCGAGCGGCGATTGCTGATAAGTCACAAAAAAGTCACGCCTTGACATTGGCGATCGTTAATACGTCACGTTACAGACACGTCCGGCGAGCAGCGATTGCTGATAAGTCACAAAAAAGTCACGCCCTGACATTGGTGACAGCTAATACGTCACGTGACAGACACGCCCTATGATCGGCGATCACTCATACTTCACGTCAGACACACCCCGTGTGAGCTATTTGACATCACAGCGGAGAGACGGGTTTGGCATTGATTTTTGACATCACAGTAGAGAATCTACTCTGGCATTGATAATTGACATCACAGCCGAGAGACATGTCTGGCATTGATATTTGAATTCACAGAAGAGATGCGAGTCTGGCATTGATTTTTGACATCACAGCAGAGACGCGAGTTTGGTATTGATATGTGATATCACAGCAGTGAGAGCAATCTGGTATTGATATTTGACATCACAGCAGCGAGGCGAGTCTGGTGTTGCTATTTGACATCACAGCAGCGAGGCGAGTCTGGCATTGATATTTGACATCACAGCAGATAGTCGAATCTGGTGTTGATATTTGACATCACAGCAGAGACACGAACCTGGAATTGATGTGTGACATCACAGCAGGGAATCTACTCTTGCATTGATATTTGACATCACAGCAGAGAGTCGAGTCTGGAATTAATTGTTGACATCACAGCAGAGAGACGAGTCTAGAATTGCTATTTGAAATCACAGCAGAATCATGATTCTGGTTTTGATATTTGACATCACAGCAGAGACGCGAGTCTGGCATTGATATTTGACATCACAGCAGACAGTCAAGTCTGGTAGTGACATTTGAAATAACAGTAGAAACACGAGTGTCATGGACCGGCTGTGTGGCAGGCAGGAAGTGGACCCAAACGCAGACTCACAGGAAAACAGGACTGAACTCAAAATACAGCTTTATTGCTGACAGTAGATAATAGCGATACAAAATAACATGAAACTAAACTGGGAAGTACTAAGGTAACTGACTTACGAGGAAACACACGGAGGGGCACACAGTCATGAGGGAGAACGCGACACTGACACAGGGAAACACAGGGCTAAAATACACTGGGAAGTAACGAGGGGAATGAGACACAGAAGGGGAGCACAGCTGGGAAAAATCAGAACTGACGAGACGAGGGAGCAAAGTAGAATACACTCACAAGAGACATGGACCTTCAAAGTAAAACAGGAAGTAGCAGATGCAAACTAGACTAGGGGAGACAGAGCAACTAAGAAACACAGAACAAGGAGACACAGAGGGCAGTTATTAAATACTCAGAGAACTAAAGAGAATACAAGAAAGCCAAACTAAGACACTAGACTAAAGAATAAACTAGGGGAACAAAGGGAACTAAGATCATAATACAAAACTCAGAGACACAAGAAACTCAAAACACTGGGTCACCGACCCAGGACCGTGACAGTACCCCCCCCCGTAAGGGCTGGCCCCAGACAGCCCAACAGGAAAAACAAAAAACGCCCCAAACACAAAACAACCCGACCAGGGCGGGCGGAGGGGGCCCAGGACGGAGGGCTCGGAACAAAACGTCCAGCACAGGAACACAGAAACGAGTCCAACACAAAATGTCCACGAAAAGCACAGGGGCCCTGGAAAGCATCCAAAACAAATAGGCGGGCCAAAAACAACCATGGGTTGCAGGGAATGGAGTCCAGAAACATAGTTCAGGGGGCCGACCCTGGTCCCGACAGTACAGGAGCCAAGGGGGAAGCAGTTCAGGTGGCCGACCGTGCGCACGGCAACGGCGGTGATGGGCAAACAGTTCAGGGGGCCGCCCTCGACGGCCATGACGCCGACTCAGAGGCCTGGAAAGCGGCCAACAAAGGCGAGGAGGCGTAGGTCGAGCTGGTGCTGACAGCAGAGTTGCCACTGCAGGACCAGGCGAGGACGGGACAGATGCTGAGACCGCAGGCGGCGAGGACAAGGCTCGGAGGCCGCAGGCGGCGAGGCCGAGGCCGAGACGAAGGCTCGGAGGCCGCAGGCGGCGAGGACGAAGGCTCGGAGGCCGCAGGCGGCGAGGACGAAGGCTCGGAGGCCGCAGGCGGCGAGGACGAAGGCTCGGAGGCCGCAGGCGGCGAGGGTAAGGCTGAAGCTGTTACTGGACCAGGTGAAGCTGAGGCCGGACCAGGCAAGGCAGGACCGGGCGGCAGCGTGGCAGCTGCGGAAGCCAGTGAAGCTGATGCTGACGCTGCAGACGTGGATGAAGCTGAAGATGATGCTGGACCAGATGAGGAAGAGGACACGGAGGCCGGACCAGACGAAGGCGCTGCAGGCGAAGGCGCTGCAGGCGAAGGCGCTGCAGGCGGCGGCGTGGAAGCCGGAGACGAAGGCGCTGCAGGCGGCGGCGTGGAAGACGCAGGTGGTGGAGCTGCCGCAGCTGCTGCTGCTGCAAGCGGTGGGGATAGCTGGACGGGCTCCCCGGACCCTCCAGCGGAGACAGGAGGCTGAACGGGCCCCTCGGACCCTCCAGCGGAGACGAGGAAGTGCTGGCCGGGCTCTCCAGAACCCCCAGCGGAGACGAGGAAGTGCTGGCCGGGCTCTCCAGAACCCCCAGCGGAGACGAGGAAGTGCTGGCCGGGCCCTCGGACCCTCCAGCGGAGACAGGAGGCTGAACGGGCCCTCGGACCCTCCAGCGGAGACAGGAGGCTGAACGGGCCCCTCGGACCCTCCAGCGGAGACGAGGAAGTGCTGGCCGGGCTCTCCAGAACCCCCAGCGGAGACGGATGGCAGCGTGGGAGCCGCAGAGTGCTGGATGTGCTCACCCGAGCCTCCAGCAGGAGCTGATGTAGGGCCAGAGGTAATTGGGACCCCTGGCTGCATAGGTAGCTGAATCGGTGCTTGCACTAATTGCCGAGTTACCGGCTGGGCGGTTGACTGAAACAGAAGTTGTAGTGGTGGTCGTGATGATGGTCGTGCTGGGTGTAGTGATGGTTGTTGAACTTGCAACAGAGCGGGTAACCGACTCTCAGTAACTCTTCTCCGGGGCACAGGGACGGGTACTGGGCCTGGCCGAACATCAGCCATCCCCGCCTGAAGAACACATACAGGTCCAGGGAAGAGCTGCGTTCTGGCTGCCTTACCCCTGGGGGCCGGTGTGGGTGCAGGAGCTAGCTGGACCGCCACTGCTCCCACCCGAGGAGCTGAAACGGGTGCAGGAGTCAGCGGGGTCTCAGTTGCCCCCACCCAGGGAACCAGAACAGGCACAGGCAATGACCGGGCGCCCGCCATCCCCACCCGAGGAGCAGATACGGGTGCAGGGATGAACGGAGCCATAGTCTGCCTGGGAACTAGAACAGGATGCGGAGAGCAGAGCAGAGGAGCTGTAACAGTCACAGGGAAAACCAGGTTTATGGTACCAGACATGGTTCTAGAAAACCGAGACTTATGGCAGGCTGACCTTGGTAAAACTGCTATTCTTAAATTGTCCAGGCTGACATTAGCAGTTTTAGAAAATATGAGTTCAGGGGTCGTCACAGGTGCTGGAGAAATCATACAAGCGGTATCTGAAGAAACTGGGTGTGAAGCAACATTAACCACAGTCTTACAAAACGCAGCCTGGGAAGTTACACACAGTGTCCAGGGCTACTGGCTGAAAAGCATGGCGCACAGAGTTGTACAGACATGATGGTGGAACCGAAACTTTAACTTGAGCAACCAACTCTGCAGTGTTCAAACCAAGTATTTTTGCCAGCTTGTTAACAGCAGATGGCACCTTGTTGCTCTTAACCTGGACAGTCACAGAACGCATAGTCTTGAAGAGTTCACAATGAGCAACACAAACAGTCTTTGAATGAGCATACTCTGGGCTTGTGAAATTTAACTCAGGGGAGGTTATGGAAACATGAGGTTTATCACAGGCAGCCTCAGAATGAACTGGCTGGTGAGCCGCGTAACACATGGGTGAAGCAACATCAACAACAGTTTCAAGAGGTGTAGCCTGAACAGTGCTGAAAGGAATTAGCTGGAAGATTAAGCGGTCCATGTTTAGTTCAGTGGTTGGAAGGATTGTCTTTTGTGTGAAGCAGCAGCAAACAGTCTTCTGGACAGGACTTTTAATATCCTGAGTGAGATTATTATTGTCAAGGTCACAAATTTCCATAACAGATCCACACATGACATCTGAAAGCTCAGTATTAACTAGTGCTCCCGAAGCCATCCTTGTACTATTAACTGATCCAAAAACAGGTGGCTCAGGATCAACATAGCTTGGCTGAGAAGTAAAAACAGAAACTCCAGTCTTTTCAGAATGAAACTCAAACACACCTTTCTCAGTTACTGAACACAAAGCTTCGTTCGACTCGAATAAAATAAGGTCATCTGACACCGGAACTTTCTCAAACTTGGAAGAAACAAAAGGAAAATCATTAGAATGTTCAGAGTCCTGAAAGGCAGCCTCAGAGTCAGCCATCTTGGGATCATCAGTTTCTGTCTTTGCAGACCCTGAGTTAACAGTCAAAAAGTTAACTGCCTCTGAATTCACTGGCTCAGAGCTAAAGATTCCCAGCGTGGAAGAAGCCGGGTGACAATTGTTCTGTTCACTCACCACGTCCAACAGTTCAGAGCAGGAACTGGACTCGGGTTGCGGTGAGGGACGGCGACGACGAGAACGTCGCTTCCTCTTGGAAACGGGAGCGGCAGAGGAAACGGAAGGTGTCGGAGCAACGGTGACCAGACCCTCATCCTCCGACCACATTCCTGCCAGGCACGAGGCAGGTGAAGGGTGGTCGGAACCAGACGTGAGGGAGGAAAGAGTCCGATGCTGCGACTGCAGCTGCTGCAGCGGGGCTGAAGAAAGCTCTGTCCGCTGCGGCGGCGTGAGAGGGCTTGCTCGCTGTGACTGAGGCAGTGTGGATGAGGAGATGAGGGTGAAATGGGCCAGCTCCCGGGCTTTGACTGCCTCCTTAGCCTGGGTCAGCGAACGGCCGAACTCCGAGGCAATAGAAAGCTGGCGCAGTTGAGGACTTCTGTCGAATATGGCTTGTATGGCATTCAACCCGACTGAGACTGTCTGCAAATCCGAGGCGTGGCTTATGCGAGTCACCAGTCCGAGAATGCGAGCGAGGTCCACCTCTCTCTCGAGGTGAGCTGAGTCCGCTGGGTCCATGTTATGGTCGCGTTCTTCTGTCATGGACCGGCTGTGTGGCAGGCAGGAAGTGGACCCAAACGCAGACTCACAGGAAAACAGGACTGAACTCAAAATACAGTTTTATTGCTGACAGTAGATAATAGCGATACAAAATAACATGAAACTAAACTGGGAAGTACTAAGGTAACTGACTTACGAGGAAACACACGGAGGGGCACACAGTCATGAGGGAGAACGCGACACTGACACAGGGAAACACAGGGCTAAAATACACTGGGAAGTAACGAGGGGAATGAGACACAGAAGGGGAGCACAGCTGGGAAAAATCAGAACTGACGAGACGAGGGAGCAAAGTAGAATACACTCACAAGAGACATGGACCTTCAAAGTAAAACAGGAAGTAGCAGATGCAAACTAGACTAGGGGAGACAGAGCAACTAAGAAACACAGAACAAGGAGACACAGAGGGCAGTTATTAAATACTCAGAGAACTAAAGAGAATACAAGAAAGCCAAACTAAGACACTAGACTAAAGAATAAACTAGGGGAACAAAGGGAACTAAGATCATAATACAAAACTCAGAGACACAAGAAACTCAAAACACTGGGTCACCGACCCAGGACCGTGACAACGAGTCTGGTATTTATATTTGACATCACAGCAGAGAGACAAGTCTGGTATTGATATTTGACATCACAGCAGCGAGGCGAATCTGGCATTGATATTTGACATCACAGCAGAGAGGTGAGTCTGGTTTTGATATTTGACATCACAGCAGAGTGACGAGTCTGGTATTGATATTTGACATCAAAGCAGAGAGACAAGTCTTGTATTGATATTTGACATCACGTCAGAGACATGCCCTGTGCTCGGCGATAGCTCATACTTCACGTCAGACACACCCCGTGTGAGTGGCGATTGCTGATAAGTCACAAAACAGTCACGCCCTGACACTGGCGATCGCTAATACGTCACGTCACAGACACGCCGGGCGAGCGGCGATTGCTGATAAGTCACGTCAGAGACACGCCCTGTGATCGGCGATCACTCATACTTCACGTCGGACACACCCCGTGTGAGCAGCGATTGCTGATAAGTTTTGTGATAGACACGCCCAACTACTGGCGATTGCTCATACGTCACATAACAAGCACGGCCTGCGAGTGGCGATTGCTGATAAGTCACAAAACAGTCACGCCCTGACATTGGCGATAGCTAATACACCACGTTACAGACACGCCCGGCGAGCGGCGATCATTCATGCTTCACGTCAGACATGCCCCGTGTGAGCTATTTGACATCACAGCAGAGACGCGAGTTTGTTATTGATATGTGATATCACAGCAGTGAGAGCAATCTGGTATTGATATTTGAAATGGCAGTAGAGGCGAATCTGGCATCGATATTTGACCTCACAGTAGAGACGCGAGTCTGGTTTTTATATATGACATCACAGCAGAGAGTCGAATCTGGTCTTGATATTTGACATCACAGCAGAGACACGAACCTGGAATTGATGTGTGACATCACAGCAGGGAATCTACTCTTGCATTGATATGTGACATCACAGCAGAGACGCGAGTCTGGAATTAATTGTTGACATAACAGCAGCGAGGCGAATCTGGCATTGATATTTGACATCACAGCAGAGAGACAAGTCTTGTATTGATATTTGACATCACGTCAGAGACACGCCCTGTGCTCGGCGATAGCTCATACTTCACGTCACACACACCCCGTGTGAGCGGCGTTTGCTGATAAGTCACATCACAGTCACGCCCTGACATTGGCGATCTCTAATAAGTCACGTCACAGACACGCCCTGTGCTCGGCGATAGCTCATACTTCACGTCAGACACACCCCGTGTGAGTGGCGATTGCTGATAAGTTATCTCACAAACACGCCCAACTAATGGCGATTGCTCATACGTCACATAACAAACACGGCCTGCGAGTGGCGATTGCTGATAAGTCACGTCAGAGACACGCCCTGTGATCGGCGATCACTCATACTTCACGTCAGACACACCCCGTGTGAGTGGCGATTGCTGATAAGTCACATCACAGTCACGCCCTGACATTGGCGATCTCTAATAAGTCAAGTCACAGACACGCCCGGCGAGCGGCGATTGCTGATAAGTCACAAAACAGTCACGCCCTGACACTGGCGATCGCTAATACGTCACGTCACAGACACGCCCGGCGAGCGGCGATTGCTCATAAGTCACGTCAGAGACACGCCCTGTGATTGGCGATCACTCATACTTCACGTCAGACACACCCCGTGTGAGCTATTTAACAACACAGCAGAGAGACGGGTTTGGTATTGATATTTGACATCACAGTAGAGAGTCGAGTCTGGTAGTGACCTTTGAAATAACAGTAGAAACACGAGTCTGGTATTGATATTTGACATCACGTCAGAGACACTCCCTGTGCTCGGGGATAGCTCATACTTCACGTCAGACACACCCCGTGTGAGTGGCGATTGCTGATAAGTTATGTCACAGACACGCCCAACTACTGGCGATTGCTTGTACGTCACATAACAAGCACGGCCTGCGAGTGGCGATTGCTGATAAGTCACAAAACAGTCACGCCTTGACATTGGCGATCGTTAATACGTCACGTTACAGACACGCCCGGCGAGCGGTGACTGCTGATAAGTCACATCAGAGACACGCCCTATGATTGGCGATCACTCATACTTCACGTCAGACACACCCCGTGTGAGCTATTTGACATCACAGCAGAGACACGCCCTGTGCTCGGCGATAGCTCATACTTCACGTCAGACACACCCCGTGTGAGTGGCGATTGCAGATAAGTCACATCACAGTCACGCCCTGACATTGGCGATCTCTAATAAGTCACATCACAGACACGCCCGGCGAGCGGCGATTGCTGATAAGTCACGTCAGAGACACGCCCTGTGATCGGCGATCACTCATACTTCACGTCAGACACACCTCGTGTGAGTGGCGATTGCTGATAAGTTATGTCAAAGACACGCCCAACTATTGGCGATTGCTCATACGTCACATAACAAACACGGCCTGCGATTGGCAATTGCTGATAAGTCACAAAACAGTCACGCCCTGACACTGGCAATCGCTAATACGTCACGTCACAGACACCCCCGGCGAGCGGCGATTGCTTATAAGTTATGTCATAGTCACGCCCTGACATTGGCGATCGCTAATACGTTACGTCACAGACACGCCCGGCGAGCGGCGATTGCTGATAAGTCACGTCAGAGACACGCCCTGTGATCGGCGATCACTCATACTTCACGTCAGACACACCCCGTGTGAGCTATTTGACATCACAGCAGAGACGCGAGTCTGGCATTGATATTTGACATCACAGCAGAGACACGAACCTGGAATTGATGTGTGACATCACAGCAGGGAATCTACTCTTGCATTGATATGTGACATCAAAGCAGAGAGACAAGTCTTGTATTGATATTTGACATCAGGTCAGAGACACGCCCTGTGCTCGGCGATAGCTCATACTTCACGTCAGACACACCCCGTGTGAGCGGCGATTGCTGATAAGTCACAAAACAGTCACGCCCTGACACTGGTGATCGCTAATACGTCACATCACAGACACGCCCGGCGAGCGGCGATTGCTGATAAGTCACGTCAGAGACACACCCTGTGATCGGCGATCACTCATACTTCACGTCAGACACACCCCGTGTGAGCTATTTGACATCACAGCAGAGACGCGAGTTTGTTATTGATATGTGATATCACAGCAGTGAGAGCAATCTGGTATTGATATTTGAAATGGCAGTAGAGACGCGAGTCTGGTTTTTATATTTGACATCACAGCAGAGACACGAACCTGGAATTGATGTGTGACATCACAGCAGGGAATCTACTCTTGCATTGATATGTGACATCACAGCAGAGACGCGAGTCTGGAATTAATTGTTGACATCACAGCAGAGAGACGAGTCTGGTATTGATATTTGACATCAAACCAGAGAGACAAGTCTTGTATTGATATTTGACATCACGTCAGAGACACGCCCTGTGCTCGGCGAGAGCTCATACTTCACGTCAGACACACCCCGTGTGAGTGGCGATTGCTGATAAGTCACATCACAGTCACGCCCTGACATTGGCGATCTCTAATAAGTCAAGTCACAGACACGCTCGGCGAGCGGCGATTGCTGATAAGTCACGTCATAGACACGCCCTGTGATTGGCTATCACTCATACTTCACGTCAGACACACCCCGTGTGAGTGGCGATTGCTAATAAGTTATGTCACAGATAGGCCCAACTATTGGCGATTGCTCATACGTCACATAACAAACACGGCCTGCGAGTGGCGATTGCTGATAAGTCACAAAACAGTCACGCCCTGACACTGGCGATCGCTAATACGTCACGTCATAGACACGCCGGGCGAGCCGCGATTACTGATAAGTCACAAAACAGTCACGCCTTGACATTGGCGATCGCTAATACGTCACGTCACAGACACGCCCGGCGAGCAGCGATTGCTCATAAGTCACGTCAGAGACACGCCCTGTGATCGGCGATCACTCATACTTCACGTCAGACACACCCCGTGTGAGCTATTTGACAACACAGCAGAGAGACGGGTTTAGTATTGATATTTGACATCACGTCAGAGACACGCCCTGTTCTCGGCGATAGCTCATACTTCACGTCAGACACACCCCGTGTGAGTGGCGATTGCTGATAAGTTATGTCACAGACACGCCCAACTACTGGCGATTGCTCATACGTCACATAACAAGCACGGCCTGCGAGTGGCGATTGCTGATAAGTCACAAAACAGTCATGCCCTGACATTGGCGATCGTTAATACGTCACATCACAGACACGCCCGGCGAGCGGCAATTGCTGATAAGTCACGTCAGAGACATGCCCTGTGATCGGCGATCACTCATACTTCACGTCAGACACACCCCGTGTGAGCTATTTGACATCACAGCAGAGACGCGAGTCTGGCATTGATTTTTGACATCACAGCAGAGACGCGAGTTTGTTATTGATATGTGATATCACAGCAGTGAGAGCAATCTGGTATTGATATTTGACATCACAGCAGAGAGTCGAATCTGGTGTTGATATTTGACATCACAGCAGAGACACGAACCTGGAATTGATGTGTGACATCACGTCAGAGACACGCCCTGTGCTCGGCGATAGCTCATACTTCATGTCAGACACACCCCGTGTGAGCGGCGATTGCTGATAAGTCACGTCACAGACACGCCCTGTGCTGGGCGATAGCTCATAGTTCACGTCAGACACACCCCGTGTGAGTGGCAATTGCTGATAAGTTATGTCACAGACACGCCCATCTACTGGCGATTGCTCATACATCACATAACAAGCACGTCCTGCGAGTGGCGATTGCTGATAAGACACAAAACAGTCACGCCTTGACATTGGCGATCGTTAATACGTCACGTTACAGACACGCCCGGCGAACGGTGACTGCTGATAAGTCACATCAGAGACACGCCCTATGATTGGCGATCACTCATACTTCACGTCAGACACACCCCGTGTGAGCTATTTGACATCACAGCAGAGACGCGAGTCTGGCATTGATATTTGACATCACAGCAGAGACACGCCCTGTGCTCGGCGATAGCTCATACTTCACGTCAGACACACCCCGTGTGAGTGGCGATTGCTGATTAGTCACATCACAGTCACGCCCTGACATTGGCTATCTCTAATAAGTCACATCATAGATACGCCCGGCGAGCGGCGATTGCTGATAAGTCACGTCAGAGACACGCCCTGTGATCGGCGATCACTCATACTTCACGTCGGACACACCCCATGTGAGCAGCGTTTGCTGATAAGTTTTGTCACAGACACGACCAACTACTGGCGATTTCTCATACGTGACATAACAAGCACGGCCTGCGAGTGGCGATTGCTGATAAGTCACAAAACAGTCACGCCTTGACATTGGCGATCGTTAATACGTCACGTTACAGACACGCCCGGCGAGCGGTGACTGCTGATAAGTCACATCAGAGACACGCCCTATGATTGGCGATCACTCATACTTCACGTCAGACACACCCCGTGTGAGCTATTTGACATCACAGCAGAGACACGCCCTGTGCTCGGCGATAGCTCATACTTCACGTCAGACACACCCCGTGTGAGTGGCGATTGCAGATAAGTCACATCACAGTCACGCCCTGACATTGGCGATCTCTAATAAGTCACATCACAGACACGCCCGGCGAGCGGCGATTGCTGATAAGTCACGTCAGAGACACGCCCTGTGATCGGCGATCACTCATACTTCACGTCAGACACACCTCGTGTGAGTGGCGATTGCTGATAAGTTATGTCAAAGACACGCCCAACTATTGGCGATTGCTCATACATCACATAACAAACACGGCCTGCGATTGGCAATTGCTGATAAGTCACAAAACAGTCACGCCCTGACACTGGCAATCGCTAATACGTCACGTCACAGACACCCCCGGCGAGCGGCGATTGCTTATAAGTTATGTCATAGTCACGCCCTGACATTGGCGATCGCTAATACGTTACGTCACAGACACGCCCGGCGAGCGGCGATTGCTGATAAGTCACGTCAGAGACACGCCCTGTGATCGGCGATCACTCATACTTCACGTCAGACACACCCCGTGTGAGCTATTTGACATCACAGCAGAGACGCGAGTCTGGCATTGATATTTGACATCACAGCAGAGACACGAACCTGGAATTGATGTGTGACATCACAGCAGGGAATCTACTCTTGCATTGATATGTGACATCAAAGCAGAGAGACAAGTCTTGTATTGATATTTGACATCAGGTCAGAGACACGCCCTGTGCTCGGCGATAGCTCATACTTCACGTCAGACACACCCCGTGTGAGCGGCGATTGCTGATAAGTCACAAAACAGTCACGCCCTGACATTGGCGATCTCTAATAAGTCACATCACAGACACGCCCGGCGAGCGGCGATTGCTGATAAGTCACGTCAGAGACACGCCCTGTGATCGGCGATCACTCATACTTTACGTCAGACACACCCCGTGTGAGTGGCGATTGCTGATAAGTTATGTCACAGACACGCCCAACTATTGGCGATTGCTCATACGTCACATAACAAACACGGCCTGCGAGTGGCGATTGCTGATAAGTCACAAAACAGTCACGCCCTGACAGTGGCGATCGCTAATACGTCACGTCATAGACACGCCCGGCGAGTGTCGATTGCTGATAAGTTATGTCACAGACACCCCCAATTATTGGCAATTGCTCATACGTCACATGACAAACACGCCCGGCGAGCGGCGATTGCTGATAAGATATCTCACAGTCACGCCCTGACATTGGCGATCGCTAATACGTCACGTCACAGACACTCCCGGCGAGCGGCGATTGCTGATAAGTCACGTCAGAGACACGCCCTGTGATCGGCGATCACTCATGCTTCACGTCGGACACCCCGTGTGAGCAGCGATTGCTGATAAGTTTTGTCACAGACACGCCCAACTACTGGCGATTGCTCATACGTCACATAACAAGCACGGCCTGCGAGTGGCGATTGCTGATAAGTCACAAAACAGTCACGCCCTGACATTGGCGATCACTCATAATTCACGTCAGACACGCCCCGTGTGAGCTATTTGACATCACAGCAGAGAGGCGAATCTGGCATTAATATTTGACATCACAGCAGAGAGGCGATTCTGGCATTGATATTTGACATCACAGCAGAGACGCAATTCTGGCATTGATATTTGACATCATAGCAGAGAGGTGAGTCTGGTATTGATATTTCACATCACAGCAGAGATTCATGTCTGGCATTGATATTTGAAATCACAGTAGAGAGACAATTCTGGTATTGATATTTGACATCACAGCAGAGACGCGAGTCTGGTATTGATATTTGACATCACAGCAGCGAGGCGAATCTGGCATTGATATTTGACATCACAGCAGGGAATCTATTTTGGCATTGCTATTTGAAATCGGGTTTCACAACGCTTTCTTTCCAATCTCCTTGTGTTTCAGGTCTTGGATCTGTTCCTGGGCTCCTGCACACTGATATCCATCTCACCCGCTTGTAAGCATCCATCACAGCTGGCGTGGAAAGCTTGAGGTTCCCTCCAGATTTCACAATGCTTTCTTTCCACTCTCCTTGTGTTTCAGGTCTTGGATCTGTTCCTGGGCTCCTGCACACTGATATCCATCTCACCCGCTTGTAAGTATCCATCACAGGCGGCGTGGAAACCTGGACGTTCCCTCCAGATTTCATGACGCTTTCATCACCAGTGGACTTAACTTTTTCGCCGTGAGTCAGAGCTCGCTGGAGGAAGACCTCTGCATGTTATCTTTGCTTTCATTTTAAAATAAATAAACATGAAATAAAACAATATACCTTTTCCATTTGGTTATTCCATGTTAATCCATATAAAGTGTCAAACAGAGTGAAATGTAAATGAAACAGTACACATTGTTTATAAAACATTTATGCCCTACTCATTATTGTGATGATAATACAAACTCAACTTATGAAATGTTAAATATGAAAGCTGCTCATACTAAATTTAATAGAACCAACAAGTTTTTACCCCTCAGTCCTAAAAGGCTGATAATGGTGGCATAGACAAACAAGTTTGTGAATGAGGTGATGTAGGAACTGATACCGTGTTTATCTATTAACAATCTCAGGTGATTTTAAATTTCAGTAATCTCAAAGGACCTCAAGGTCAATCTAACAGGTTAAGTTTTCTTAAAATGATGAAAGGCTCGTGTTCAAGCTGATACTTAAATTGTATTTCTTTAGAAATCAGTTTTGGTTCTGTGAGGGGAAACACAATGAGGAAAAAATGCACAAAAGAACAGCATGAAACAAAAAACAAAATACAACAAGAAAATCTCAAAACATGAGAAATACGAAGAGGAAACAAGAACTAGATGCATGTGGAAAAAAATTATAACAAAACAAAAGCAACATTTAAAAAGACCCAAACGAAAACAAATTAACAAAGAGAATAACATGAGAACACAGGGATTGGACAAGGCAGAAAATAAGAAAAAGGTGAACAAATGAGATAAAACAACATTTAAACACCAAGAAAATTAAAGATGACAAATTTTAATGACATGGATGAAAGCAGGAGAAAATAAAGATTTGGCAATGAGTGGGTGGAAACAAGGGAAATTACAAACTGGGAGTCTTCATCCTTCCTGCCACTCAAAACCTGTCATTGTACCAGAAAAGGAACGGCACACGTCATCCTTTGTCATGCAGCTACTTTTAAAGTTACTTTAATTTTCAAACTGATGCTGTGTGTATCATCACATTCACAAACTTGAGTGCCGAGATTGTGAATGTGATAACTTGTGAATGAGTTGATGTATGGTGTCGAACTTGATGCTGTGGGTGTGTCTACTAAAATTTTTCCACAAATTCAAATCACAGTTACTTTGACTTCAAGATCAAGGTCAGAGGTCAAGTTTTCTCATAATCTTGTGAATGCACCACATAATACCTTCTGTCATCGATTACATCTGCATACAGTATCAGTGTTCTTTGGCTAGCTGATCACATTAAATCATCACATGTGACATCTGCATTACATTACATACCTCCATCGTGTCTGCATAATAGTGAAAGGCAATGAAAACTCTGGGCTGCTGGGCTTTTTTTCATAATCACTTTAATATATGCAACAACGATTAAACATCTGTATTGTTGCTCATTCTATTTAATGATATATAACACATTAGAGGTCAAATAGTTTGTCAGCTAATCAGTACATTAACAAAAACTCTTCACATTATCTTCTTAAACTTTCTGTGTGACTGGATTTTGTATTTTTTAATATTTTATAGAAGAAACAACAACAAATAATCATTAGATAAATCACTAATGCCAATAAATGTTTCAACAATACAGTGTTCAGACCAAAGTTTTGCCTTTTGTATCTTTCACAAATACAGTTACAACCAATAACTGACATCTTCTTTTGTTGTTGTTTTCTACATTAAAGCAAAGGTAAATCTTTCAGCTGCAGGTCTGTACAAGCAGCAGTAAGTTTGTACTGCACACAGGCTTTTACTGCCAAGCATGATGGGTTGTTTTTTTTTTTTTTACCTGTTCTTAAAATATTTGAAATATTGTATTTGCATCACTTTGCATCATTGACTTTCTATTTACTCTGCATAAAATCTAAATTTGTATAAATTTAATCTGGAAAGTAGACCATTGGATTGTATATAAAAGTGAGCATTGTGGCCAGTGGCATTACTGTTTTTGTGTTTTTGAAACTAGTCATGAAAAGCATGCGAGAATCTGTCTGAGAAACTCAATGCTGAAGAAAGAAACCACATCCAAAGGCAGGCCCTGCTTTACTATTTTATCCTCAATGAAACTACAGTTTAGAAAATAAAGATTGTACTATATTAAAAAAAAATACTCTGAAGCCGTGAATCTGGTAAAAAGTGTTCACTGAGGTTAAAGATCTGCAAATAGGCTTGTAGACTTATATTTTCACCCCCTGCTGGCCATTAAAAAGAATGCAGGTTTGAGACTGTTTCACTTTTTCAGGCTATGTCACTGAATCCAGTCTGTGATTGCAGCCCTAAGCCACTCCCACACAAACACTGCCTGCATCGATATCATATAATGGAGATATTTTTTTGTTGTAGAAATCTCCATAAATAGTTGTGCGTTGAAGAGTAAACTCCTGGCTGAATTTTACAGCAGATTATTTCATTCTCATTCAAATTCTTCTTAGACATCAGGCAGAAGGATATGTGGAAATTCTTTTCGGAGCACAGGAAGCGATAAAGCAAATGAAATGTGAAATGCTGCAGCTCACCATGACACTGAACCTCCTCAACACCCTCATCACGCATGAAAAATGGCCTCGCTGAGCTGTTTTTCTGACTCCACCTTATGTAATCCTTCACATTTCACAAATATATTAAATTAAATTTGCTAAAGAAAGTTGCCAAAGTGGGGAAATGCCTATAGCAACAATAATTTGCAGTTAAAACAGGATCCAATCAAATTTGACATAGTAAAGTTAATAAACCGATTTAGAGTGTTAGAAATTTGAAATGCAAAATGGTTACATTTCTAGTTATATATTTATCCACAGATTAATGGAACCAATCAGAATTTTAGTTGTATAATTTCCATCCCATTCACAGGTCCATAAATGAAAGTAAATACACAGCTGCGCACTCTTTTGTGCACAGCAACATCTGTAGCTTTCCGTACGACTGTGTGGCGGCCAGGCCTCTGAGCTTGGGCCTGATGTCTCTCATTTATCTTCTAGAGGCGTCAGATTCAGCACTTTGGCTCCAGAGTTATTACTTTCTTTATAAAACAACAGCCAAAGATAACACCCTTGACTCCTTCCATATTTTTTCTCTCTGTTTGTTTGTCATCTCCTTTTAAAAAACCGATATGTTAAGTTAACCATAAAAACAAGCAAAAGAAGGTTGAATTTTTTTTAAGTAAATCATTTGTACTGGCATTAGTTTTTAGAAAATAAAGGCAGTTTGTAGTATACTACAGTATTTATACATGTTTTTTATTTGTAATTTTAACATGTTTTTAATTAAAGTTACAGTATATCTTCATAGCATCCAAGTGGCAGTTTCTTCAGCTTTTCTTTCCAGCTCAAATTCAAATTGGATTTTGTGCCATTTCATTTCCAACTTAACAAACAAGAAGTAAAGGGACAAAAATTGCAATTTTTTTAAAGTCAGTGAATGTAAGACTGAACTGAAAAAAAAGCATGTTGATTTTTACAGATCATATTCTCTGTATTTTTCAGCAGACTTAATTTCTTTGGACATTTCTAAATAAAAAGAGCTGCAGATTGGTGACAAAATAAATTTAAAAAACACTTAACCCCATATAGTGAAAGGATCTGATTGTTCTGTTATGCATTGCTTTTTCTTTGGTTCAAAAAGCTAGAAAATCACAGATGCAGGTATGTTGTGTCTTGGCTGTGTTCTGTGTATCTTTTATAACACTGTGCAGCTCATAACAGATAGAAGAGCTTAGGAATTAAAAAAGGATTTCACCTGAAAACTCACAGAGCTTTTTACTTTGTGTACTGTTTATATGTGCCACTAAAATGCTGCACATGTACTGCTGAAATAATAAAATGTAGATTTGTTTAAACAGGTGAACTTCAATGTGGTTCACCTTCACTGGTGGTGGTCAGAGGGCCCGGTGGCGCCAGTGTCCGGCAGCCTCGCCTCTGTCAGTGCGCCCCAGGGCAGCTGTGGCTACAATGTAGCTTGCCATTGCCAGTGTGTGAATGGGTGAATGACTGAATGTAGTGTAAAGCGCTTTGGGGTCCTTAGGGACTGAGTAAAGCGCTATACAAATGCAGGCCATTTACCATCAGAAAGATGGCAACTGCTTCTTTTAGCATTCAGCGCTACTGAAGAGTAGCGTTCACAAATGTACTAACACTTTCTAAGTATAACATCTTGATGCATGCTCAATCATCCAGGTAAGTAGATCAGTACGTCAGTATGATCAAACAGCATGCAAGATGGCTGATTACAGGAACCACCTGAGATTCAGCCTCAGATGCCGACAAGACAGGATTACTCCTAAAAGTCTGCTAAAAGCTGCTTAATGAACGGGTGAGGCAAACAAGTTTTACCATCGACGTGTTAAAATCTGAAGAGGAGTGGATCCAACAGAGACTTATAATGCTTCTAGATGACAATACTCTTAAAAAGGTGTTTGAATTCACCGAGAAGGCTCGTCTAGCACAGCACGAGAAGTCTAAAAACCGGCAACAAAGGAAGTTTGAATTACTTGCTGTACGTCGGAAACCACAGCAAAATACAAAGAGTGTCCTCAGCGGCCAGAAGAGAGAAGGATGCAGAAAGAGCAATTTGAAAGAACAACATTGCAGACGTGGAAGCAGAGCAACTACGGACGGACGTTTCGGCCGGTCTCAGCAAAGCAAAGCCCCCAGCATCCAACATCAGCATGGAGGAGAGGAAGGCACTCACATCACTTAGTAATGACAACAACATTATCGTCCTTCAGGCAGACAAAGGTAGGTGCACAGTTTTGCTAAACCAGCAAGACCATCATGAGAACACTTTGACACTGCTCAGTGATGAAAATACTTATGAGCCCCTAGGACCCAGGAAATGATTACAGGAAGAGGGTGATAGACTGTCTGAAGTAGCAGGTTAGCCTTCTTAGATTGTGACATTTCCATCAGTAATGGGGGACATCTAAAAGCTGATGTGTACCGTAAACCTACGCATACGGATCAGTATTTACGGTTTGACTATCATCATCCAAAGGAGCGTAAACTGGTTGTCATCAGGACGCTACAACAGAGAGCGAACACCATCCCCACAGACACAGCGGCCAAAGAAGCAGAAGAACATCACATCAAGAATGCCCTGAGTAAATGTGGTTACTCCAGCTGGACTTTTGTCAAAGCTGGGAAGGCACCTAAAGAAAGCTCCAGCCGATCCAGGAGAGAAGGACAGCTGCCTTCTCGAAAGCCTGTAGGGATCCCGTATGCATCAGAAGTATCAGAACATTTGAGACGTATTTTTTATAAACATAGCATCTCTGTGGCTTTTAAACCCCAAATCACACTGCGCCAAAAATTGGTCCACCCCAAGGACCGGGGCCCCAACACAAACAGAGTAATATATTGCACGCTGTTAAGTGCCATGAGGATTGCCGGATTTATACATCGGGGAAACCAAACAACCTCTGGCGAAGCGGATGGCACAACACAGAAGAGCTGCCTCGTCAGGCCAGGACTCCGCAGTCTATTTACACCTACAGGCCAGTGGACACTCTTTTAATGATGAGGATGTACACATCCTGGACAGGGAGGAACGCTGGTTTGAGCGAGGAGTCAAGGAGGCCACTTACGTGAAAAGGAAAAGATCATCTCTGAATCGAGGAGGGGGCCTAAGGGTACATCTTTCGCCACCTTACCATGCTGTGATTGCAGCCATTCCCCAACTCTCTGTGAATGTACTCATGGTCATTGATCAGTGGCCATTGATCAGTGGTCATGAGGATCTGCATACCCATGTTTAAGGAAATGACCTCCCAGCTCATTGTTCGTTCAGTGGTGCTAGTTTCATTCATTATGCAAATGTGCTGTTTATAAGATTGGGGGAACCTGCAGTCAGCTGAGACTGAAGAAGTCACTCGGATGAGTGACGAAACATTTCTCCCACTGAAAACGTTACGTCCAGATGAACAGAATCAACTTTTTGGGATTTCTAAGTATAAGTTCGTTTCAAATGCTGCATTCACTGGATATTCTGTATAGGGAGTTTTGGATAACTGAAATCAAAGTAATCATATAGAGAATTACTTATAGAGAATTTAAGAGAACAAATGTTTCAGGATTTCCTTACCTGGATAAGAAAAAAATATACAAAAACCAATTTGCAGTGTGGCAGTTTGGGCAACAAGGAACAGTTGTCCATTCAAAACGAGCACTCTGCCTTTCAAGACAATGAGCCAGACTTTTCAATTGCAGTTTATTCATTTTTCTAAGTAACAGATCATTTCAAGTGCTGTGTTGACTTGATATTCTGGGCATGGCCTTTACAATATTTGAAACGTTCATGTGACCAGGTACCCCTACTAGAAGCTAAATGTCATTAAACTACTTTTGGAAAGAGGAGCAATCCCAGTTCTAGGTTCATAAGCAAAGCCCTGGTGTGTCTGTACTCAGGACTGCATATGTGCAGCTCTGAAACACCACAGATCATGTGACATGTGTACGTTGCAACCACAGGGGGATTAGCTCAAATGGTAGAGCGCTCGCTTTGCATGCGAGAGGTAGCGGGATCGACGCCCTCATCCTCCAAACGGGTGTTTCACTTTAAACCTCATCATGAAAACATTTAATTTGCAGAGTGAACAAATCCCTTAAATCCCTGTGACTAGCTACCCCTACCAGACCTTACTGTTACTGGGCTTTCATTAGTACGTCACGAGACTCAGGAATATATCCTTCACAGAAAACAGCAATGTAATCTTTAGCCATCATCAATGGGCAATTGATATAGTCTGACAAATAATAACTCATATGTCTTCATATATTTTCAGTGGCACACGTCATTGCATTGTGATCTTGCTACCGCAGGAGACACAGGGGGATTAGCTCTTTAAAGTTTGTATAATAAATAAATAAACTTTATTTACTTTGAATACACTCTAAGTTTTATGTGTATGAGGTAGTTGGTTACTCGTGATGGCCAAATTAAGTTTTCTGAAACACTGAAGCTTGTATAGAAAAAGGGTTCATTACTCAAAGCTTTTTAGCACCGTCGTTTTTGGTGCCATCTGGTGGCCAATAATATCACGAGCCGCTTGACTCTACAAAATAAAATGAACTGCTTCATTATGATTGTCCGCTCAGTTGACAGCCACTGTTTAATGTCATTTGAGAGTTCTGTGATGTTGGGCTACCATTGTATGCTTGATCATGTACAGTAAAAAGACAATGTCTGTTTGGGTAGGTGATGAGAGGGATTTCACTGTGCAAACTTGTATGTTTTTGTGACGATGCCTAAAAGAAAAGTCTTTTGGAGGATGCGGGCATCAATCCCGCTAAACAGCCACTTCACAAGCGCATGGCACAACATAGAAGAGCCACCTCCACAGGACAAGACTCAGCAGTCCATCTGCATCTTAAGGATAAAGGTCACTCTTTCGAGGATGCCAATGTTCACATTTTGGACAGAGAGGACAGATGGTTTGAAAGAGGAGTGAAAGAGGCCATCTATGTCCACTGTGAGCGACCATCTTTGAACAGAGGCGGTGGTTTACGACACCAACTGTCTGCCATCTATAATCCAGTTTTGAGTTCCCTCCCCAGACGCCTTAACGCCCACTCACATCCTGGGCCATCTGACCTCAGGAATTCACATGACAAGGTGGGGCCAGGTTTCACAATGAGCTCACCCGAAACCCTGGCTGATTAGGTCCCACACCCGCTTTCACACCTTGGCTCATGTGATTAGAGGATCACCAGGTGGTCCTTTGTCCCTCTTTGGGGGGATACTCCCACTGGGTTTAAATCTGGGACTCTCGGCCATTTGACCTTAGAACTGAAGAAGCTTCTCGGATGAGAGGTGAAACGTCTTCAAGCAACTTAAAGAAGTCCAGACGCTTTTCTTTGCAAATTCCTTTGACATGCTAAGCTAGCGCTCTACCATTTGAGCTAATCCCCCACATGAGTCAACCCCGAGTGACGTCATCAGACACTGATAAATAGTCTTCAAATATGTGAGAAAGGTCGGACTTTGAAGTGAATCACCAGCAAATACATACAGAGTATTTCAGAGATGAAAGTAAAATTAATTTGGTTTATTGAACAGATATTTTCGGACTGTGTATTGACGCTGCACCAAAAATAAATCATATACCACAGCATAAACCACAGCCAATGACAACAGGGAGGGGTGTAGTAACTTTTACCATTTACTGAAAAAAGGCATGGGTCATTATCAGCAGAGGTTTCGGATCAAACCACTGTGAGACCTTGGGTCACCCTGTTTACATGCTTAACTTAATAACTAGAGGTGCAGTACTCTAAGACGAGTCAACTGTAGTGACCTTTAACTGATCACACATGCTGTGGCGTTGTAGAGCTGCAGATGCGCAGTGCAGAGAACGGACACACGTGCTTCTGGAAATTATACTGGGATAGTTCCTCCTTTCAGTACGCCACAGTCAGTTGTTTCCTTAGGCATTTCAAGGAGAGAGTAGCATTCGTGTGATCAAACCGATGCATCCGTGGGGGATTAGCTCAAATGGTAGAGCGCTCACTTACAACAAATCAGAAAAGTTTGATTTTGCAGGTTGAAAAGATTGATCCAATCACTCTGAAAAGACTTTCTAACAGCTCTTCTCCCTTTTAATGTCTCACAAAAAAAGAAAAACATCCCTGCTCATCCTAAAATAATATCAATAATTATTTCTGCAGATTTGTGGAGGGGAATTGGAAGCAGGAAATCGCTGCACGTCAGCAGGTGAAAAGAAAAGAGAGGGAGGAAGTTAAGTTGGACATGTGTGTGTGTGTGTGTGTGTGTGTGTGTGTGTGTGTGTGTCACAGAGATCACACAGCTGAGGCATGTGGAGGTGTACAGCACATAGGTGTTTTGACTGACAGCTTCTAGCTGTAATCACGTGTATGATTGTTTCCACATGTGAAACGGATGTAAAAATGATTGGATGAAAAATCCCCCCGTGGCCGGCAGTCTGAATAAAGGCTGTGAAGTCGTGTCAACATGGTTTCAGTTATCCTGCAGGAAAGTAAGACTTTAACTTTTTATTTGACACATCAAAGCGTGAAGGTATGCAAGAGGGACTACTTTTACACACATGTAGACTATTGTACTGATGTTTCAAGTATATTTTTTTGTCTCTAACCACAAGATCAGATGTTTTCTGATAGTGAGTGAGGGTTTTTTTCCAGAGAGAGCAAATGTTTTTAATATATTGATCATTTTTGAGCCATTTTAGTTCACAATGGAGAGATCTGATGAAACTAAAATAATAATTTTAGTCAATTTTAGTCCATAGAATAGGCTGGAAAATCATGGGGAGACCTTTGCCTGTTCACATTTCTCTCTGGTGTGATATCACACCCCCATTGTGCCAATGAGTTTAATCAAAGGATGAAAACTAACATTTTGTACCCGAAAAACTATTGAGTATGGATGCAGTCATTTTGTAAATGATTCTGAAAAAAAAAAAAAAACCTTTAAAAATACAAGATAAATAATTGGTTCTCTTATATTTTTTTTTATTTTTTACATACAGAATAATTAGCTAGTTCAGTTACAGAGCCAATGCATAACACCACCCACCTCAAAGTGCTTTATATCATCAGCTAGGCCATACAATACCAGAGAGAAGTCCAAAAATCACTCCCATTTAATAGGAAGAACCATTCAGCAGAACCAAGCTCTTAGGTTAAAGAAAAAACATAAAAGAGGAAGAACAATCAACAAAACACAGACTACAGGAGAGAGAGGGCATTGTTAATGACGTGCAGCAGTGGCACATAGACACGTGGAGAAGAAATGCTGTGTCCATCATGGGAAGGCCTCCAACAGACTGATGTAAGATGCATAACTAAGTGATGTTTCAAAAAGGAACACTTTCAGGCTAACCTTAAAAATACAGGGGACGTCTGTCTCCTGAATCCAAAGTGTAAATGGTTCTACAAAGGAACCTGAGACTTGAAGGCTCTGCCTCGCATTCTACTTTTAGAGGCTCTAGGAACGACAAGCAAGCCTGTAGTCGTTGATCAAAGTGCTCTACTGGGATAATATGGCACAGTGAGATCTGTAAGTTATCATGGCACATGATAATTCAAAACTTTGTATCTCAGGAGAAAGATTTTAACATTAGAACCACCTGTGTAATACTGTGTAGCTGACCTACCATAGATGAACACAAGACTTTGACAGTGAATTCTTTCAGGAGGTTGGAGCGTTCATGGATTGTTGTCAGCAGTTTGTGCCGTTAACACAAGGGACACTCCACAGTCACAGTAACAATAAATGCCAGAACCATAGACTGCATATAAAACATGAATGTAGCTTTGGCGTTTGGAAAGTGAAGCCAGTAATTCAGCTTTCAGTATTCCTGATGGCCGTGAGGAGGGAACTCATTTGGTTTAGAAAATAATTCTTCTTCTATGGAAGTCTGGAAAACAAAGACTTTGATCCACAACCTCAGGAAACACTTTCCTGATGAATTCGTGGCCAGAGTCACTAGTTTCAAGTCTTATTTAATACAATGTGACTTTCATTGTATAAATTATGTTCTCCTTTGTGTAACTGACAACTTGCAAGCCTTTGAGCGTGTGCCTCAATTAAACAGTGAAATCCACACTCACTTGTCACATCCCAGATTCAACATGTCTAGACTGTCACGGCAAAAGTGCACAGCTTGAGGCTTCATAACAAGTTTTTGCAAACTAATGGATGGACTCACAACAGTGACAGTCTGTGGCATAATGTTGCTTTCTAAAGATATGACCGGTGTTTTCTTTTGGCTTTTTTTTTATATATATATTTTTCTCATTTCTCATTTTTTTCTGAATTACAATATATGAGATTATTTTCTTGTTCATCCCATAAGAGCACTCAGTTTCATAACAAGAAACCGAGGGTTCTTCATATCTGGTTCAGACATGAAATTAACCAAAACATTGGTCCAACTCATGCATTTGCCACAACAAAGAAGGCAGATGTTGTAAATTCTCCTCAGCATCAACTCCACATGCCATCGTCCCTATTCTCCATCTCATTACTTGGCATATATAATCTCTGGTTGTACTGTGGCTTTTTGGGGCAGGGAGACAGAGTGAACTATAAAGGGTTTTATACAAGCTGAGGAGTGGAGTTAAACTGGAAGACAGTCTGCATGTTTGTACGGAAACAATTCTTTCATGAGTTGCAATTCTGTTTGATTCCAGATGTAAAAAGCCACAGGGAGAGAAAGATGCATATCAGTCTTGACACCTAAATCCAGGATGATGCTGCACTTGAAGTGCTATCCTAACCTCACCGAAAAGACTACATTTAGCAAAAGTATTCTCTGTGCATTTCTTTTCCTAAGCAATAATGATTCTGAACAAGCAGGATAGAAATTCTTCCAGTTATATTAAAGGATTCACATACTTTTTGGGGGAAGAAAAGTGAGTTAGGTAACTTTAAACTTTGCATATTTGTTGGTGTAAGACAGGCTGGTCTGAGTATTTCAGAAACTGTTGATCTGCTAGGATTTTCCCACACAACCATCTCTGGGGATTAAAAAGAGGAACATATGCAGTGAGCAGCAGTCCTTTGAGTAAAAATGCCTTGTTGATGTCAGAGGTCAGAGGAGAATGGCGAGACTGCTTCAAGATAATAGGAAAGCAGAAATAACTCAAATAACCACTCATATCAACCAAGGTGTGTAGAAAGACATCTCTGAATAACACATTGAATCCTGTAGCAGATGGTCTACAACAGCAGAAGACTACATCAGGTCCCACTCCTGTCAACTAAGACAGCACAGGCTCACCAAAATTGGAAATTAGAAGACTGGAAAAACAATATGAGCAACATTCAGAAGGTACGGTCAGAATTTTGCATAAAAAACACGAAAGTGTGTCTCCGTCATGCCTCGTTCAGGCAGTTTTGCTATACTATTGGCTGTAAATTACTTCAGGTGAATGGAATGTCTCTAAATGCTCATCTCAGCCAAAAAGCTAAGGATTTTTTTAAAACTGTGAATCATGCAAAACCGCTCTGGTAAAATGCAGGAATTGTTTTAAAAAAGGGAAATGAGCATAATAAGTTCCCTTTGACAATAATTTTTTAAAAAAATCACAAATTATTATGATCCTACTTTAAGTCTAATCTCTGTACTCAAGTAATTACACCAAGTCATGCAAATGTTTTGTGTTTGTTCTTGACAGGGAAGCACGTTTTCTTTCTGGCTGCTTCTCTGTGGTCTGACCAGAAACTAACTCATCCTTATTCTAGAAAGTGAAGCACAACATGTGGCAACAGAGCCCACAAACATGAGCTCATTCCTCTTGAGGGAAACTAGCAACTGAAAAAAACAGAGATAGAAAGAGAGAAAGTCCCAGTGTTCCTCTCCACATCCATTTGTCTTTGGACTACATTCCTGCTCCTCTTCCTCAAATGAAATGGTTATCCCTGCAAACAATGAGAAGACTGAGCTGCAGGAGCATCTGCAGCATGTGAAGTGGGACATGAAACAAAAATTGGCTCACAAGGTCGAGGTCAACTTCAGCATCAGCACATTCTTTGAGCCAAGGCGTTGCAGAGAAAGCAGGCGCGAACTGAAAATGGCCCTAGTCTCTTCCTAACATGCTTTTATTTCCCACATACTTCGTGATCAGCAGGCCTCAGTATGTTATCAGGTAATACTGAGACAAACAGCTGCTTACGTGCTGAAATGTGGATGTATTATTTGAGAAAAGCATTACACATGAATCAGAAGAACAATACATTTTGACCAATAGGCTAACAATTAAAGTAAACTCATCAGTATTAAAAATACAGCTGGAAAGGTGAACTGTTCCTACTTTAAGAGCAAGTGCAAGTGCAGGCAGATATGTTGCAAAATGTATTTACCATCATAATTAAATACAAAAAGAAAGAATGTGCAGAAAAAATCTGAACTCTAAACTCACACCTATGATATTAATTTAAAATCATAGTTGACCTTTTCGAGTTATTGTAACAAAAAAGGAAAAAAGTCTTTTCTGTGGCTAAGTCCTCAATTTTCCTTTATTCCTTGTAATGTTGTCAGTCTCCATATGAGTCACGTTGACCACGTGCTGTGTGCTTCATGCTTTGCTCTGGAATGTCAGGTTTCAAATTGCATGTACCCGATATTGCCTTGCCATGCCATGCCATGCCAGAGATATAAGATTGTGTGTAACTGTAAAATCAAATGACTATTATTTATTTGCAATAAAATAACATAAAACACACACCAAAGTACACACAGGACTTTTTATTAGTAAGTTACAATGCGGACACATGCACTGCCAAGGACATTTAAAAAAAATAATACTATGACATTTCATCATGTTTCAGTTAAACAAGTTAAGAATCAAGCAGCTAAGTAAAAAAAGATTTTTTCTGTTTATAACAATTAGAACATGTATGATTGAACACAGAAGAAACATGCACTTTACTGCACTGCAACATAGAAAATTATCCTAAGTGTAGAAAAACATATCATTTTCATTTGACAAACACTTGATGATACAAATGTGTTTGCAGTGACTGACTCACCCGAGTTTCTTCCAGAAGCCACAGGTTAACAGGTTAAAGGATATTTATTGTGTCACACAGCATGTTCTTTGGAAACTTGTTCAGCGCAGCGGTTTGAGAAAATATCACAGGCTGTCTGAGCGAGCAGGGTTTCCTTGATGTCATACCCCTCCAGAGGCAAGTGCGGTGTTGGTGGTGCATCACGGTGTAGTGTGATGTACCGGGTTGTCAAAACCGGCTGCTGACATGACAGAACACTGCCCTCCTGCACCAGCCCAAAGGCACTTTCCACAAGGGGCTTGTCAGGTCAGGGATCTGGTAATGGACCCACAATGCCTCTGTAGAATCCACTCCTAAAGAAAACATCAATGACAATAATGTAAGGAAGAAGGTTATTATACTGAACAACAACTAAACTAAAAAGTGTGAAACAGTGGTGCATAAGTTAGAGACTGGGATGTATATATGTACATGACTGAGTTAGCCGTCTTCAGAAAGTGTAATGTTGTATGTAAATTAATACCTATTCTGACACATGCATGTATGAACAAATAGCAACATGCATTTGTAACACAGGAAACCAAATTTTACAAATCTAATTACCGTACTCCAGTCTGGGCCATCCTATTTGGTACCGGCTTAGTGAAGATCATAGAGTTGATAGGTCCTGGCTTCACACCCTAACAGAAGACACATTTACTATGGATGGTGTTGCTGTTCATATGTAAACATGGTCTAATTCAAAAACTTTAACCTTATTTAAATTACCACTGTCCGTGGCTTGTGCCATTGCTGTTCAGATTCGGTGCAGCTATGCACAGGGGGACAACCGGCACTCTGAGTTGTGAGTAGTGTGCTGTTTGGAAGAGCAGTGCCACTGTGTGATTGCACATAACAGCACCTGCCACACAGGAGCACTGGCGATGAATCCAGAAGCTTAATCTAAGAAGAAAGAACTAAAATTAAAAATGTAACATCATCTTCATGGAAGAGCCAAACAGGAACATAGTTCAGTGTTATGGTTACTGACCCCTACAGGCTTACCCTCCTGAATGCTTAGGGTTTCCTTCTCTCCCTATTAAAACAATTTAACCATCCTTGATAACTGTAATAACTTAGATTGTGTATATTTGCAGTATTAACTTGGTGTAAATTTGTTTCTGATCACCCAAACACATCTGACTAGTCAAATTAGGTGTGATAAAGCAGGGGGACAAGGAAAACATTCAAGTTGATGGGCCTTCAGGAATGAACTTAACTAATGCTTAAATGAACTGAACCCCACTGAACAGGGATTAACAACTTTACACAGCTTCCTGCCTACACTTAGTCTGTGTGGTGCCTCACTCTTCCTCATTGACCTGTAGCACAGGGCTCTCACACAGACCTCCCCTGTCAACCTGTGTTTTTTTGGACACTGAATAAAGATACAAGAACCATTAGCATTATTTCTGTACTACTCATGTCAACACGTCTTAAACATATATACTTTACACGTAGCAAGAGTAGCATTGGGTAGTTAACTACCTGCTTAGTTAGCCAACTACCTAACGCTATTATAAAAGTGTCTAACAACAAAGTGACATTAGTTAAACCTCAACTATAAACACCGTTTAAGGAAACATGTAATGTAGAGAATTGACATCAAATGAAACACATAGCGGAGTAACGTAGTGTTTGCATTTCACGTTAGCTAACGTTTCTTTGTCGGTTAATTTACGTTTTCTTACCTTCGTAGTTGTGTATATATGATGCAGCATATAACTTAATCCTTTATCTAACATGCTGACGGGGTTTGTCGTCACTCTGTAAATCCGATGAACATCAGTGATGTTCAAATTGGGAGCTCTTGTAGGACGAGTGCAAACGCGGAGGTCGGATTATGAATGAGTGGGAGGAGTTGCGCCATTAGAAGGAAGATTACCTGACGCGTCAAAGGCTGAGTGCTTTGAAGTTCGGCCGTGCTTTGAAGTGCGGCCGTTAGGTCACGCCTACTGAGGGCATAAATAGAAGTCAAAACAGCATTAGTGTGTGTTAGTCTGTTCCTCTGGCTTTGCGTTTCTTAACGTTTTGTCCATTTCCATCAGCATCGGCGGAGCCTTGGGCATACGCTGTGCGATTTTTTCAGTGGCGTTATTCAGCGCCTGCTCAAACTGTACGATCGACTCGCAGGGGTTAGAAGTCACGATGCAGGGTCTCACACTATACGCCCGATGCTCTGATGCGACCTGAGTGCTCACACTAAGCATCAATCTGTCCCTCTCGCTCCCTCTCTGTCTTTCACTCACACAGACACACACACCACCACCATCAACTGTGCTAAATTGCTAATGAAAAATATTAATCAGGCAGCTGTGATTGAGCAGCAATGTCCATTCAAATATTTTCACGGTTGTTGTGGTCGTGATAATTTTGTGAGGAGACATCGAAAAGGCTCGGAAGAGCTTGCAAAAGTTCTACAAGTTGTGCTTTCATCGCTTGTGTCCAGATCACATGCTGCTGTGCTGCTCTGTCTTTTCGCCTTCATTTCTGTGTTTGCGCGTGCGCAGTGTGAGAGGCTGCAGTGACCCTCACGATGGCCGACAGGATTTCAAACAGGCTTGATTTTCTTATGTCCAAACCATTGATGATAGGGAGCTGGTCGAGGTGTTAATCGCTTCTTGTTACCCCATGTATACAACACGATGCACGATGAAGGCAAAACTCGGGCCGATCACCAAAACGGTCGCATGACTGAAAGACTCGGCTCAAAATTATCCAAAAATCGCACAGTGTATGCCCAGCATTACCTACGAACTTCTAACCCCTGCGAATCAATCGTGCAGTTTGAGCAGAAGCTGAATAACGTGACTGAAAGATCGAACAGTTGTATGACCAGTTTTATTCAGCTCCTGATCAGCATTTTTTTTTACATTTTTATGAATCTTCATCAGTTAAACTAAAAAAAAAAAACGGCGGGCATTCGCAGGGGGCTAAAGGAGCTTCTGGGTTGGGAGATGAAGCATCTTTAAAAAATTTCAAGAATTCAGGAGGCTTTCTTTCCAAACTCCTTATGTTTCAGGTGTTGGACCTGTTCGTGGGCTCCTGCACACTGGTATCCATCTCACCCGCTTGTAACTGTGCGTCACAGCCGGCGTGGAAACCTGGAGGTTCCTTCCAGATTTCACAATGCTTTGTTTCCAATCTCCTTGTGTTTCAGGTCTTGGGTCTCTTCCTGGGCTCCTGCACACTGGTATCTATCTCACCCGCTTGTAAGCATCCATCACATCCGGCGTGGAAACCTGAAGGTTCCCTCCAGATTTCACAACGCTTTGTTTCCAATCTCCTTGTGTTTCAGGTCTTGGGTCTGTTCCTGGGCTCCTGCACTCTGATATCCATCTCAACCGCTTGTAAGCATCCATCACAGCCGGCGTGGAAACCTGGAGGTTCCCTCCAGATTTCACAACGCTTTCTTTCCAATCTCCTTGTGTTTCAGGTCTTGGACCTGTTCCTGGGCTCCTGCACTCTGATATCCATCTCACCCGCTTGTAAGTATCCATCACAGCCGGCGTGGAAACCTGGAGGTTCCCTGCAGATTTCACAACGCTTTCTTTCCAATCTCCTTATGTTTCAGGTCTTGGATCTGTTTGTGGGCTCCTGCACACTGATATCCATCTCACCCGCTTCTAAGTGTCCGTCACAACCAGTGTGGAAAGCTGGAAGTTCCCTCCAGATTGCACAACGCTTTCTTTGCACTCTCCTTGTGTTTCAGGTCTTGGATCTCTTCCTGGGCTCCTGCACTCTGATATCCATCTCACCCGCTTCTAAGTGTCCGTCACAGCCGGCGTGGAAACCTGGAAGTTCCCTCCAGATTGCACAACGCTTTCTTTCCACTCTCCTTGTGTTTCAGATCTTGGATCTGTTTGTGGGCTCCTGCACACTGATATCCATCTCACCCGCTTCTAAGTGTCTGTCACAGCCGGCGTGGAAACCTGGAAGTTCCCTCCAGACTGCACAACGCTTTCTTTCCACTCTCCTTGTGTTTCAGGTCTTGGATCGCTTCCTGGGCTCCTGCACTCTGATATCTATCTCACCCGCTTGTAAGTGTCCGTCACAACAGCGTGGAAACCTGGAGGTTCCCTCAGATTTCACACGCTTTCTTCCATTCCTTGTGTTTCAGGTCTTGGATCTGTTGGGCTCCTGCACTCTGATATCCATCTCACCCGCTTCTAAGT